>NC_037682.1:15274777-15316434 GCF_003255815.1 Theropithecus gelada | reverse complement strand
GAGTTGCTCTTCTCGAGGAGTATCTTTGTGGCGTTCTCTGTATTTCCTGGATTTGAATGTTGGCCTGCCCTAGTAGGTTGGGGAAGTTCTCCTGGATGATATCCTGAAGAGTGTTTTCCAACTTGGTTCCATTTTCCCCCTCACTTTCAGGCACCCCAATCAGACGTAGATTTGGTCTTTTTACATAATCCCATACTTCTTGCAGGCTTTGTTCATTTCTTTTTCTTCTTTTTTCTTTTGGTTTCTCTTCTCGCTTCATTTCATTCATTTGATCCTCAATTGCTGATACTCTTTCTTCCAGTTGATCGAGTCGGTTACTGAAGCTTGTGCATTTGTCACGTATTTCTCGTGTCATGGTTTTCATCTCTTTCATTTCGTTTATGACCTTCTCTGCATTAATTAGTCTAGCCGTCAATTCTTCCACTTTTTTTTCAAGATTTTTAGTTTCTTTGCGCTGGGTACGTAATTCCTCCTTTAGCTCTGAGAAATTTGATGGACTGAAGCCTTCTTCTCTCATCTCGTCAAAGTCATTCTCCGTCCAGCTTTGATCCGTTGCTGGCGATGAGCTGCGCTCCTTTGCCGGGGGAGATGCACTCTTGTTTTTTGAATTTCCAGCTTTTCTGCCCTGCTTTTTCCCCATCTTTGTGGTTTTATCTGCCTCTGGTCTTTGATGATGGTGATGTACTGATGGGGTTTTGGTGTAGGTGTCCTTCCTGTTTGATAGTTTTCCTTCTAACAGTCAGGACCCTCAGCTGTAGGTCTGTTGGAGATTGCTTGAGGTCCACTCCAGACCCTGTTTGCCTGGGTAACAGCAGCAGAGGCTGCAGAAGATAGAATATTTCTGAACAGCAAGTGTACCTGTCTGATTCTTGCTTTGGAAGCTTCCTCTCAGGGGTGTACTCCACCGTGTGAGGTGTGGGGTGTCAGACTGCCCCTAGTGGGGGATGTCTCCCAGTTAGGCTACTCAGGGGTCAGGGACCCGCTTGAGCAGGGAGTCTGTCCCTTCTCAGATCTCAACCTCCGTGTTGGGAGATCCACTGCTCTCTTCAAAGCTGTCAGACAGAGTCGTTTGCGTCTGCAGAGGTGTCTGCTGCTTTGTTATTGTTTTCTGTGCCCTGCCCCCAGAGGTGGAGTCTACAGAGACAGGCAGGTTTCCTTGAGCTGCTGTGAGCTCCACCCAGTTGGAGCTTCCCAGCAGCTTTGTTTACCTACTTAAGCCTCAGCAATGGCGGGCGCCCCTCCCCCAGCCTCGCTGCTGCCTTGCCGGTAGATCACAGACTGCTGTAATAGCAATGAGGGAGGCTCCGTGGGTGTGGGACCCTCCCGGCCAGGTGTGGGATATGATCTCCTGGTGTGCCTGTTTGCTCAAAGCGCAGTATTGGGGTGGGAGTTACCCGATTCTCCAGGTGTTGTGTGTCTCAGTTCCCCTGGCTAGGAAAAGGGATTCCCTTCCCCCTTGCGCTTCTCAGGTGAGGCAATGCCTCGCCCTGCTTCAGCTCTCGCTGGTCGGGCTGCAGCAGCTGACCAGTACCGATCGTCCGGCACTCCCCAGTGAGATATACCCAGTACCTCAGTTAAAAATGCCGAAATCACCGGTCTTCTGTGTCGCTGGCGCTGGGAGTTGAAGACTGGAGCTGCTCCTATTCGGCCATCTTGCTCCGCCCCCCCAACATGAATGTTTTTAAATAGTTTTCCCAGTTCTGAAAAGAATGTCAGTGGTAGTTGAATAGGAATGGCATTGAAACTACAGATTGCTTTGGACAATATGGCCATTTTAATGATGTTGATTCTTTCTATCCATAAGCATAAAATATTTTCCATTTTTAAAATTGTTGCTATTTTTAATCAAATTTCTCTTGTTTTCTAAATTATTTTCCAAATTTTATTTAGTTTCATATTCATATTTTCTTGTGATTTCCTGAACTTTATTTAGAGGATTATTTTAAATTCTCTGTCACACTATTTCATAGATCCTCAGTTCTTCTGGGTCCATTGCTGGAAGTTTGTTGGTTTCTCTGGGTGGTGTCATATTTATTGGACACCACCATATTCATTTGAGCTTTAACAACCTGTGTGGTTTTATGTTAATGCTTGTGCACTTGAAAAGGCATTCACCTCTTATAATTTTTGCAGGCCTTCTTTGATGGTGTTAGACCTTTGTATTGGAATTTAAATGCTGACCTGTTGCTTTTCATTCTGGGGATAATTTATGGTGAGCACTAGAACTAAAATACTGTATACCATACCTTTTTCTTGAGATGCAAAACATTTATAAAGGATTTTTCCATAATCATTATTTTTGACCTTTGACTTTATTTATTGGTATCCTACATATTTATGGTTCTCGATCAAGTTTTCCTTTTGATGATACTTTCTTAATTTTTAAAACTTTCTTTTTGGTAATCGTAGCTGTATCTTCAACTCCTAGCCTAACCGTGATTTTTTTATTGTTTTGTTTCTTTTTCTTTTCGCCTCTATGCAGACCTCATATACTTAAAATTATGTACTTTTTCTTCACTGCTGCCATTAAATTTTAGCCATGTTTAGTTTTTCTGTCTCATGTTCATCATCAATAACAAATCTTTATTCAACATGGGAAAAATATTTAATGAATTTTGACTAAAAGTCAAGTTCCTATCCTCAATGCTTGGGATACACCAGTGTACAAGATAGAACTAAATTTTGCCCTCCTTGTGATTACAGTTTTACAGGGGGAAGACAGACAATAACTAATTAATAATAATAGCAATAATATTTAACAGTGTGTTAGACGGTGATCACTAAATATAAAAAGTGGAATAAGGTAAGAGCATTGGGGGAATAAGGATGAGAAAGTGATGTGATGGCTATGACAGGAAATACTACTTTAAGTAAGGGGTTCAAGGAAGACCTCTCTGAGACCATATTAGACTATAATCTGAGAGATGACAAGCCACACAGATGGTGAGAAGGGTGTTTCCAGGCAGAGGCCATAGCATGTAAAACGGTCTCTACTGAAGTCAAAATAAGTATATCGAATTTATCCATAAAGACCCAAAATATCCAAAATCCATGTGTGTGAGTATAGCTTGCCCTTTATGTTCATGGCAATGATCATTCCAAAGAGTGATTACTACCTTTACTACTTAACTACCTTAACTACTTAACCAGATGGGATTATTTGGTTCTGAGTACATATATAAGTAAAGGCAGTTAAGCGCACAAAAAGCCTATATTTAGATGTGTTTTGCTTTTCTCTAAATGTCTTGATTAAACTCTAGCTTCATTCAGTAGAATTAGTAATGACAAGTTCAAAATGCATAATCAAGCATGTTCCACAGTAATTGCAAAGACAAATTGTTTCGAGCTCAGTAGCATGAAGCCTGCTGTGGTCAGTGATTCTAAGGCAGTGGTCATAGCTAATAACATTGTTGATTTTTTGAGTAATTAATCTACATGAGGCCCTTTCAATCATTTTAAATATATTACAAACCATGGTACCAAATGAGGTTACTTTAATGTGTTAGTAAAGACAAAGAAAAAAAGGATCAAGAACTGAGCCCTGGTGCATATCAACATTTGGGTGTCAGAACAATAATGAGAGTCTAGCAAAGAATATTGAGAGGATAAAAATGAAGAGAGGGAATTTAAAATGCCATCTATATGCTAATGATTTCTAAATTTTGTTGGTAGTTATAACCTTTCTTCTGAACTCTTGAGCTAAATACTTAAAAGATATTTCAAATGCAACATACCCAAAACATAATTCTTAAATTTCTCCACTATATTTGATTTTCTCACATGATTTTTCATTTTAGTAAGTGACATCTCTTTCTACTTTCTTAGATCAAAAAATGTTTTAGAGTTACACTTGACTCTGCTGTTTTGCTCATGCCCCATATATAGTCTGTATAAAATTGTACTCGATTTACCTTCAAAATACATCCAGAATATAATTAGAGTCATCCCTCAGTGTGCCTGGTGGATTAGTTTCATTAAACACTGAAGATATCAACATCTGCTGATGCTTAGGTCTCTTACATAAAATGGTGTGGTATTAGCATGTGTCTTCCAAAATTACTTTTTGTGGGTACGTGGTAGGTGTACATATCTATAGGGTACTTGAGATTTTGAAACAGGCATGCAATGTGAAATAAGCCCATCTTGGAGAATAGGGTGTCCATCTCCTCAAGCATTCATCCTTTGAGTTGTAAATAATCCAATCACACTTTATAAGTTATTCAAAATGTACAATGAGGTTATTATTGATTATGGACACCCTGTTGTACTATCAAACAGTAGGTCTTATTCATTGTTTCTAACTTTTTTTTGTACCCCTTAATGATCTCTACCTCCCCACCTCAACCCCCCACTATACTTACCAGCCTCTGGTAACCATCCTTTTCCTCTCTACGTCTGTGAGGTCAATTGTTTTGTTTTCTAGATCCAGCGCATAAGTGAGAACATGCAATGTCTGTATTCCTGTGCCTGACTTATTTCACTTAACATAATGATCTCCAGTTCTATACAGGTTGGAAATGACTGGATCTCATTCTTTTTTTGTGGCTGAATAGTACCCTATTGTGTATATGTACCATATTTTTTTTATCCATTAATCCATTTATGGGCACTTAGGTTGCATCTAAATCTTAGCTATTATAAACACTCCTGCAATAAACATAGGAGTGCAGATATCTCTTTGATATATTGATTTTCTTTCTCTTGAATTAAGGGTTTCATTCTTCTGCATATGGCTATCTAGTTGTCCCAACACCATTTATTGAAGAGTCTGTCTTTTCCCCAGTGTATATTCTCGGCACCTTTGTTGAAAATTTCTGGATTTCTGGACCATGTGGTAGCTCAATTTTTAGTTTTTGAGGAAACTCCAAACTGTTCTCCATAGGTAGTTGTACTAATTTACTTTCCCACCAACAGTGTACTAGAGTTACCTTTTCTCCACATCCTCACCAGCATTTGTTACTGACTGTCTTTTGGATATAAGTCATTTTAACTGGGGTGAGATGATACCTCGTTGTTTTGATTTGCATTTTTCTGATGATGAATTATTTGAACATCTTTTCATATGCATGTTTGCCATTTGTATGTCTTCTTTTGAGAAATGTCTATTCAAATCTTTTACCCATTTTTAAAATTGGATTATTAGATTTTTCTCCCTATAGAGTTGTTTGAGCTTCTTATATATTCTGGTTATTAATCCATTGTCAGATGGGTAGTTCGTAAATATTTTCTTCCAGTCTATGGTTGTCTCTTCACTTTGTTGACTGTATTATTTGCCATGCAGAAGCTTTTTAACTTGATGTGATCCCATTTATCCACTTTTGCTTTGGGTGCCTTTGCTTGTGAGGTACTGCTTAAGAAATTTTTCCCAGACCAATGTCCTGAAGAATTTCCCCAATGTTTTCTTGCAGTAGTTTCATAGTATGAGGTCTTTAATCCATTTTGATTTGATTTTTGAATATGTTGAGAGTTAAGAGTTTCATTCTTCTGCATATGGCTGTCTAGTTGTCCCAACACCATTTATTGAAGAGTCTGTCTTTTCCCCAGTGTATATTCTTGGCACCTTTGTTGAAAATGGGTTCACTGTAGGTGTGTAGATTTGTTCCTCGGTTCTCTATTTTGTTCCATTGATCTCTGTGTCTGTTTTTATGCCAGTACCATGCTGTTTTGGTTACTATAGCTGTATAGTATAATTTGAATTCAGTAATGTAATTACTCCAGTTTTTTGCTTAGAAAAGCTTTGGCTATTCTGGGTCTTTTGTGGTTCCATATAATTTTTAAAATGTTTTTTTTTTCTATTTCTGTGGGGAATGTTATTGGTATTTTCATGGGGATTGCATGGAATCTGTCAATTGCGTTAGGTAGTATAAACATTTTAATAATATTGATTCTTCCAATCCATGAACATGGAATATTTTTCCACTTTTTGTTGTCCTTGTCCATTTTTTTTATCAGTGTTTCATAGTTTTTATTATAGAAATCTTTCACTTATTTCAATAAGTTAATACCTAGGTATTTAATTTTATTTGTGGCTATTGTAAGTGGGATTACTTTTAAAATTTCTTTTTCAGATTGTTCACTGTCGACATATGGAAATGTTACTGATATTTATATGTTGATTCTGTATCCTGCAACTTTAATGAATTTGTTTATCAGTTCTAATGGTTTTCTTGTGGAGTTTTTAGGTTTTTATCCAAACATAAAATTATGTCATCTGCAAACAAAAATAATTTGACTTCTTACATTCCAATTTGTATCCCTTTATATCATTCTCTTGTCTGAGTGCTCTAGCTAGGACTTCTAGTACTATGTTGAATAACAGTGGTGTAAGTGGGCATCCTCATTCTAGATCTTAGAGGGACAGCTTTGAGTTTTTTTCACTCAGTATGATACTAGCTATAGGTCTGTCATATATGGTTGATCATTTAGGTAATTTCTCATCCTTTACTCTCTTCTCACCCTCCCACCTTTCTAAGGCTGCAATGTCTATTATTCCATTCTATATGGACTATGTCCATATGTACACATCGTTTAGCTTCCACTTACAAGTGAGAACATGCAGCATTTGACTTTTTATTTCTGAGTAATTCAACTTAAGACAATGGCCTCCAGTTGCATCCATGTTGGTGCAAAAGACATGATTTTATTTTTTTAATGATTGAGTAGTATTCCATGATATATGTATGCCACATTTTCTTTATCCAGTCATCCATGGATGGACACTTATACTGAGTCCCTATCTTTGCTATTGTGAACACTGCTGCAATAGACATACAAGTGCAAGTGTCTTTTTGATATAATGATTTCTTTTCCTTTGAGGATATACACAGTAGTGGAATTGCTAGTTCAAATGGTAGATCTATTTTTTGTTCTTTGAGAAATCTCCAAACTGCTTTTCATATAGGTTGAACTAATTTACATTCCCACCAACAGTGTATGAGTGTCCCCTTTTCTCTGCATCCTCACCAACATGTTATTTTTGACTTTTTAATAGTAGCTATTCTGGCCAATTGAAGATAGTATCTCATTGTGGTTTTAAATTGCATTCTCTGATGATTAATCATGTTGAGCATTTTTTTTCATATGCTTCTTGGCCATTTGTATATGTTTTTTGAAAAATGTCTGTTTATGTCCTTTGCCTATGTTTTATGGTGTTATTTGTTTTCTTGTTTAGTTGTTTCAGTTCCTTGTTGATTCTGGATATTAGTCTTTTATCAGATGCATAATTTGCAAATATTTCCCCCAATTCATGAGGGCAGGAGAGTTCTCTGACAGTTTAGATATTGGTGGTCTGCTGCAGAGGAAAGGGGAGCTAAAACATTCCCAACTACCCTTTCAATGAAATACTAACTCCCTTGGTGTTCCTAGCTTATCTCTTGCCAGCCTCTGGTTCCCATCTTTTTCTGTGCTCCAGCTTCTTCCCCTGTGTTCTCTGCTAGGCTCCAGTACTTTCCCTTCGATTTTATATTTGAGTTCTGCTTGTTCAGTTGTAACTTTTGTGTAAGTTTGCAAGTATATTTTCTCATTTTGTATGTTATCTCTCTTTTTTAAATTTCAATTTGAGATTGGTTGGATGCACAATATGGAACCTGAGGAAAGGTAGGCTGTCTATACTTGCCTAGATTGTTACAATAGATGTGTAAAAAGATTCTGATTCAATATTCCTCTAAAATACTATATTTTCTACTTTGCAGGCAGAGTGGTTCATTTAACATGTAAGCCTCATAGTGCTATTCCTCTGCTCAAATCCTTTCAGTGTCTTTGAATCTTACTTAGAGTAAAATCAAAGTCCTTACTTTGACCTGTAAATCCCTATGATCTCGACTCCGTTATTTTTGACATCATCTCTGACCACACCACCTTCTGTTCCCCTGCCTTTCACTTGGTGCCTCAAGCAACACAGCTTCCCTGCAGTTTTGGGAGGAGCAACAGAGCCTAATGATAATGATTAAGATGATACATTGTCTGGGTTTGTCCAAGGGGGATACAGTCCACGACCCCCACAGTAGATGCCTGAAGCTGTGGATAGTACTGAACACAATATATAGTAGCAGATGGGTAGTGTATACAGTGTGGATACGCTGGACAAAGGGAGGGACAATTCATTCCCAGGTGGGATAGAGCAGGATGGCTTGGGATTTCATCACTTTACTCAGAACAGGAAACAATTTAAAACTTATGAATTGTTCATTTCTGGAATTTTCTATTTAATATTTTTATATTGCATTGACTATGAGTAACTGCAACTGTGGAAAGTAAACCTGTGGGTAAGTAGAAACTATTGTATTGGCTTCACTGTCTGGGTCTGTTTTCTGAGAACTCTCCCATTTATATAAAAAACAGAGATAATAGTCTTAATGAGCTTTTTGAAGATTGACAGAATATATATTTCTGGCACACAGGAAGCACTTAATGTTATCTATTACTAACAACTAGTATTTGAAAATATAAATTTGAGGTTAAATAATATCTTTTTATATAGTAATTGTTTAACCAATACCTTATTATAGGAAAAATAGGTTAATTTCTTTTCTTTTTTTTTTTGAGACCAAGGGAGTCTCACTCTATCATCCAGGCTGGAGTGCAATGACATGATCTCAGCTCACAACAACCTCCACCTCCCAGGTTCAAGCGGTTCTCCTGCCTCAGCCTCCCGAGTAGCTGCAATTACAGGCACGTGCCACCACACCAGGCTAATTTTTCCATTTTTAGTAGAGATGGGGTTTCACCATGTTGGCTGGGCTGGTCTCAAACTCTTAACCTCATGATCTGCCCACCTCAGCCTCCCAAAGTGCTGGGATTACAGGCATGAGCCACCACACCCAGCCTATTTTCATTTTTATATATGATACTACGTTAAACAACCTTTGTTCTGATTGTTCTCTGTTTGACACTAGTTCTCAAGGTTTTTGTCTGCCTTTCCCTGTGCCCTAGGAGACTGACTTCTGTGGACTGATTCAGCCAGTCTCCCCTCCCCAATTGCGGCCAGTTGAGCTTGGCCAATGGAGACAGGGCAAGAAATGGAAGATTTTGAGCAGAGAGACTCTGGGGTATTTACCTCCCTGTCTCTTCCTTGCATGGCCATAGTTCTGCCATAGTTTCTTTTTATTTCTGATGCCACAGTTTCTACCAAGTGGTTTATCTCCTTAGATCTAGCTGTCACTGGACTCTGATAATGTTGCATCCTTCTTCTATGGCACACCTTTTAAGTCTAGGGCTGAGATGCTAGCATGTTAGTTCCATTCCACATTTTATTGGTTTCCTTACCCATAATCACTGCAGATAATCTTTTAAAAATATATTTTAGTTAAAATCTGTTGAGTGAGCTATCTCTTCGCAGTTGGTAACTGGACAAAGTATTATACTTGCCACTTTATATCACTTTATGCTCATTTTTGAGAAGAGAAATTACTGAGTCAAATTGTAGAAACATTTAAAAATCTTTGGCACACTTAAACAGTATCCATATAATTTATACCATCTTTTAGATGAGTTTTAACACCAAATAATAGAAATTTCAGTTTCATAGAGATTTGGTGGGCTAGAACCAACTACTTGCCTGATAGGTTGTCTCCTCATCTTTCCTAGCTGTTCTGGGAAAGGCAGTTCCTGGTAAGAACTCTCCCTACGGCCCCTTTCATCTCACTGTTCCTCAGGGCATAGATGAGTGGGTTGAGCAGTGGGGTTCCCAATGTGTACACCAGTGAGATGAACTGATCTTGCTTGGGGTGGTAGCTGGAGCTGGGGCGCAGGTACATGAAGGCACAGCAGCCATACTGTAGCACCACCACAGTGAGGTGGGAAGAGCAGGTGGAGAAGGCCCGGTGGCGGCCAGCAGCCGAGCGGATCTTGAGCACAGCAGCCACTATGAAGGTGTAGGAGGTGGTGATGAGGAAGAAAGGCACAGCAATGGCTAGTATGGCTGCCACCAGCACTGACTGCTCATGAATATGACTCTGAGCACAAACAAGATGCATGACTGGTGGCACATCACAAAAGAAGTGCTCAATGTCCCGAGTCTGGCAGAATGGCAGAGAGAAGATGAAGGCTACCAGTTGTAAGGACAAGAACAGACCACTGACGACTGATGCCACAACCAAGTGGACACAAAGAGTCAATGTCATGAGGAGAGGGTACTGTAAGGGGTGGCAAATGGCCACATAGCGGTCATAGGCCATGACAGCCAAGAGGAAGCAATCAGCACTGCCCAGTGCAATGAAGAAAGTCATCTGGGTGGCACAGCCCAGGAGGGTGATGGTCTTCTCTGACTGTAGGGTGTTGGCCAGGATATGGGGCACCACCACTGCAGTGTAGCATATTTCAATCCCAGAAAGGCTGCCCAGAAAATAGTACATGGGTGTGCATAGACGGGCTTCTGTGTGAATAGACACTACAACGAGGATGTTCCCAGTGATGATCAATCCATAAACAAGGCTGACCCCAATGAAGGACAGAATACGCAGTTCTGGGCAGGAAGGATAGGCCAGGAACACAAATTCCATCAACACTGAGTGATTTTCCCAGGTCATTGAGCCAACAGTATTTTTCTGTGGAGAGTTACAAGTAAAGAAGGAAGAATCAGACTGAAGATAAATTAAGTTATACTCTGAGCCATGAATCTAATGTAATCAGGACTGGAGTTAGAAACTGGAAGGATCAAGATTAGTTCTTTTTCTTTTCTCCACTTTTACCAAGTTTCTCCACATTAATATCTACACCTCAATTTCTACCTGCCAAGAGTTGGGCCAAACTATGTAAGATACTATTGAAGAAAAATGGCAGAGGAAGTGGAGCTATTTTCAGAAGGAGTGGAATGAAAATTCAATTCTTTCAGCAAATTCACAAGAAAGTGTCAAGGAATTCTTGGGGCTAGAAATCATTAAGGTAGGGAGATAAGCCATTTATTCATTCATATATTTATCAGGTGGGTGCAAAAGTAATTGCAGTTTTGCCATTACTTTTGACGGCAAAACTGCAATTACTTTTGCACCAACCTGATATTTACACTCAGTGTCTCCTGGGGTATTGAATAAGTGATATGTCAATGTAACTCTCAAAACTAGTGATACGATGGGAAATGAAGGAAGAAAAAAATTACCCATGGAGCAAAGGGCTAACAGAGGCCTGAGTATGACAGTGTGAGGGATATACCTTGGAAAACAAAGCCCTCTCTACTATTGGTTTTTCTATCCTTATCTGATCAGGAGAAGTATGAGGCTTGAAGGAAACAAGGTGTTTTATCATATGTTTCTTCCTGGCTCGGGTGGAGGTATGAGAAAACATGTGATCCCAAGCTGTTGGAAATCTAAGAAGCCTTCCTGTGAATTTGGGCATGATTATGAAAGTCTAAGCCTGTCTATTTTTCATATTTCTCAGAAGCTAATGTGAAATCTGGGAGAAGCCATATATTTCCACAAAACCTTTTTAATAAACAGACATAATTTGCAAAGGGCATTCATTCCACTTCTTTTCCCAGACCAACTCATATTAAATAAGGTGGAAAAGACGTAATGTGTGACCTTGTTTCAACGTGCCAAATTTTAATATTTCCTGTTATTGAATATGAGATTTGAAGAGAAATCTCTACCCAGAAGCACCACTTACAGTAAAAATTATTCACACAAACCTACCTCAATGTCACAAGCATGGGGGAAAAATATGAGTAGGCAGCTACAAATAATAAGAGCACCTAGGGCAGAAATGGCTCTCTGCTGTTTTTCCAACAGCTAACAGGCGGTATCTATTTCAGCTGGTCTCTTTTCCTGAGCTGAACTTCAATAATGCTTTGAATGGTTTCTAAAGCCACTTAGCGTATTGCACATTATACTATATCATGTGGAGGAGGGGCAGTGTATCAATGTGAAATCAGCAGTAAAGGGAAGTGATGTGGCTTGAATAATTCTAGCTCCTGGCTTCATGATGTTAGGTAATATGTAATTTCTCTGAGCCCCCATTTCTGTATTTGAAAAATGGGAATAATAATTATACTTAGACAAAAGAATTGCTGTAAGTTTAAATGCAATGGTAATGTAAGATATCACAATGAACTATCCATAGTAATGGCAACCTAATAAAAGATAATCATCATTATTATTTATAAATTCAAGGGCAGCCATTTTGCTTTATTTACATTTTGATCATCCCATATAAGCAAGCCTAATGTTGTGCAAATATTAGACACTCAATAATTATATGTTGAATGGATAATACAGCTTGAAAATGTTATTTATACATTTTCTTCATTTTCTACTTTCACTTTGCAGTGCAGTGAAAGATTTAAGATTATTCATAATCAAATCACTTGTTTAGGAGCCCTTATATAAAACAACTTCATATCTAAGATTTGGGCTGCGCTGTGGGAAAAATTCTGTCATTCAAGAACATAGCATATGGAAGTCTACAACAGGCATACATCTAAGGCTAGTCTACCGTCTATATTATTATAGAGAGAGACTTTGAAATCTGTGTCACAATGATAACTTCTGAGAATTTTATTGTAGTCTATTACACTCATATCATATTTTAAAAAAAGTTACATTTTGTTTTCAATTGACAATAATAATTGTACAATGTGATGCTTTGATACATATACACATTGTGGAAGGATCAAATCAGGCTAATCAGCATATCCATCATGTCATATAGTTATCATCTGAATACTGCTCTCTATAATATTTATAACCTGAATACTTTACCTATAATAAAATATTTAAAATATTTACATGAGAGCTATTATAAGTCATAAATTCTAAGTGCAAGAAGGGACCTCGAAAATGGCCAGTTTGATCCCCTATTAGATACTTGAATTTCCAATACAGTGTGTAGACATTGGGTCACATTCAATGCCCAGGGAATCCCATTATCTCCTGGTTTGCTTGCTCTGCTGTGGAAAGACTGGATTCTCTGAAAGTCATTTCTGTAACAAACTGAAACCTGCCTCTGTGCACCTTCTAAATGTTCCTTTTGTTCTACACAATATGACTCTTTATTTCTCTCTCTCTTCTTTCTCTCTCTCTCTCCTTTCTTTCTTTCTCTTTCTTTCTTTCTTTCTCTTTCTCTCTCTTTCTTCTCTCTCTTTCTTTCTTTCTTCTTTTCTTGATGGAATTTCACTCTTGTTGCCCAGGCTGCAGTTCAATGGCACAATCTCGGCTCACTGCAACCTCTGCCTCCTGAGTTCAAGCGATTTTCCTGCTTCAGCCTTTGAAGTAGCTGGGATTATAGGTGCCCGTCACCAGGCCCAGCTAATTTTTTTGTATTTTCAGTAGAGACGGGCTTTCACCGTGTTGGCCAGGCTGGTCTTCAACTCCTGACCTCAGGTGATCCACCCGCCTCAGCCTCCCAAAGTGGTGGGATTATAGGCGTGAGCCACCACACCTGGCCCAATATGGCCATTTCTACTCAAAACACCAGATGCTAAAGTGCTGTTATCCTGTAGCCCTGGTTTTTTTTTTTTTTTCTTCCTAATTTCCTTTTGCTATTTCTCATATGACATGGTTTTGATGTGTCTCACAATTTAAGCTCTGGAAATGTTCTCATTTAAAATATCTTTTAAAAAATTGTGCAGCTTGTGACAGATCACAGGAATGGTTACATTAAATAGATCTAGACAGATAAAATAGTGGAGTTCATGGTTCCAAGACAGTGAAAATTATTGTATCAACACATCCATCAACTTGCCTTTCCAAGTTGTCACTAAATATGTTGCATAGGACAGACGCAAGAACACTTCATCATCCCCAGAAACTTCCCTCCAGATTTCAGTGTATCCAGGTCAAACTTCACATCATTCTCCCACCTTCCTTCTTACCTCTCCAGATAGCCTTCCTCAAGTTGGCAAGAACGTCCTGAGATACATTATTTTTGTTTATTCTGGAAATCTGGATACTCTAGAACAGCTCTACAAATGTGTAGTAAGTATTGTGTAAAAAAGGGGTTTAGTGGATTTGTCATTCAACAAACCTGAGCTAGATTCTCAGTGTACTATTAATAGCATAATCCCCTGGAAGATCATCTCACATTAATTTCTGTTCCCTCATGTTTAAAAGATGCAAATAATAATACTTACATAATGGAGTTGTGATGAAATCACAAAACACTTAGTTTAATGTATGAAACCTATTTAGTTGCATAATAAATGTTAATTCTTCCCTGCTTTTGTTGTATCTTTTAAGGGTATGATAATAATATCTGCTTTACAGCAGAAGATTAAATGAGGTACCATATGAATAAAAGGTTTTTATTAACCCTTAAACCTTATAGAAATTTATATTTATTCAATCCCTCAACATTTCTTTGACCGAGATTAGTTATTATCATTCTAACCAGAAAAATTGGGCTTCCCAGTGAATTTCAGAGAAAACACTGTAAGTTATAGGCTGAACTAGTTCTGAAATATTGGAGTCTTTATTTGTAAAGCCACTATTTTACTTTTCTAGCTCAATGACAGTTGGTGCTGGAACACTGCAAATCTTGAAGAAGGCAAGACATTCTCTTACCTTAAACTTGGAAAGGGGGAGAGAGAGACACTGAGCCAGCCTCCTCTGAGATATTCGTAAAAGAGAGGACCTAGCGGTGATGTCTGACTGCTCTGGTAGATCAAGAAGGGAGGGTCATGAGCCTGGAGAGGCTGCCCAGTGGGACTGAGCCTTATGTAACTTCCCAAACAGAAGCCACGGAACAAGTCAATTGCTTTGTAATCTAGGGTCTTGTCTCATAAGTTCCATCTCCCAGAAGGTAGCTTAGTGATTGTTGACCTCCTCTCCTGTTACCAGATAATTAAGCCAAACTAAAGCTGTCTCTCCACTTAGGATCCCCTGTCGCATGGAGGGTCTAGAGTATGCTTGTCAAAGTAAAGACTAGTGTTCAACCACTTAGTAACACTCTCAGTACCCAAAATAATTTCCTGAAAAACACCAAGTTCCCTAATCAAGGTCATTTGAGCCTTCTGTTTCAGGTCTATTCCTACCACGTCTGTTGTACCTAGGTTCAGCCTAATTCCCAAATTATTATTGCGCCAGAGAACTGAGACTTTATTTGATTTTTATCTTTCTGCTATGGGGCCTAGCACAGTGTTATGTTATTAATTGTGCCTCAATTCACACTTATCACATGTTTCACCTTTTCCATGACATCCTTCTTTGTTAATTTTCTTTGAGCAGAGACATTCCCATGGATCTTAGCAAACTAGTTTAATTCCTTTGAAAAAATGTTGGTTGGTCATGTGTGAAAATATTTATACTTTTATAACATATATTTACATGTTTGTGTGTGAACATGTGTATTCAAGTGCCCACTTATTCACAGGCAATTCTGAAGAGGTTTTAGAGTGACTGTGACTGAGGTAGCTCTTTGGCGTGTGTGTGTGTGTCTGTGGGGAGGATGGTCAGATCCCAACAGCAAATCAGGGCTGGAATATCTGAGAGGTTCAGAGACTCCTGAGGTATGTTTGGTGCCAACAAATGGAGGAAAGAGGGAATGGGAGGGGTAGGAAGCAAAATGTGTTAACTATTTGTTATGTGCCAAGCGGTATAATAATAATCATAAAAGCTAAGTCTAATATTGCACTTACTAAATTTCACACACTTTGCACATATTAAGTAATTCTCATTTGCACAACACTAAGAAAGAGATATTATTGGTATCACATGTAAACACTATATCATTTAATCCTGGTAATAAGTCTACAAAGTTATTGTTATTCCTGTTGTCCAAGAATAGATGTAGCAAGTAGCCGAGATGAAGTTTGCCTGATCATGAGGTATATTTTTTCCTCTACATCAAACCTCATCTAGCCACATTACCCTCAGTTGCTTTTTAAAAATTTTTTATAGCTTTTTATTGTGAAATGAAACAAAACACAGAAGAAAGACCACACAAAACAACTGTATAGCTTTGTGAAATATTACCAGCCAAACCCCCTTGTAATCACCGCTCAGATCAAGGAAAAAGAACTTTGCCAGCCATTCCAGAAATCCCTCCACATGCTCTGACTTAAAAATAGTTAGAACTTCCTCCCTGTCCATTGTAGTTATCATGATCATGTTACTCCATTTTTGACTAGTGGGAACCTCTTCTAGTTGGCTGAGTCTTTCTGACATGACTCTATATTCTTTAAACAATTTTTTTTTATGTCAGTAGATTTTGGGGTACTAAAAAACCTCAATGGCTTTTCAGTGAAAGTGAAATCTGGCATATATTATAATATAAGGATGAACCATAATATGGATTACAAAACCAATATAAGGTTTAATCTCTGCTAACTTCTAGTCTCCTGACTCTTTTCTCCAGTGACTCCATCCTTCATTCAGTCCCTTCTTTTCACCATGCTTCCTCTCACCACCAGGCCTTTGCACAGGCTGTTGACTCTGTTATTTTTACTTAATCAGCTTCTAATTATCCTTTGCCCCAGTTTTATGACAACTTCCTCAGGGAAGATTTTTTGACCTTGGTTATGTCAGGGTCAAATGCATCTTTTGGAATTTTCCTTTTGGAATGTCATTGACTCCTCCTTCATTGCAACCATTACAATTTTACTTTATTTGTTTACTATTTGATTAACTTCTATCTCTCCTATTCGTGTATAAGCGCAGTGAGGGCAATGACCAAATCTTTTCTCAACTTGTATGCACATAATACGAGTAACAAAAGGCTAGACTAGGATTTCCCAGCCGGGGCACTGCTGACCTTTTAGGCTGGATATTTGTTTCACAACATCCTGTTTTCTACCCGCGAGATGACACATACATGCATTGTAACCACATTCTGGTTATATTAATCAAAAATATCTCCAGATGTTGCCAAATGGGCCCCTGGCAGTCAAAAGTGCCCCCAGTTAAGAACCACTGGAACAGACATATAGAAGATACTCAAAACTATTTAGTAAATGATTGTATAAATAACTCAAGATTCACATCTGAAAGTCTATGGAAGTGAATCTTTCTTTCTTTTTTTTTTTTTTTTTTTTTTTGAGACGGAGTCTCACTCTGTCGCCCAGGCTGGAGTGCAGTGGCCGGATCACGAGGTCAGGAGATTGAGACCATCCTGGAAGTGAATCTTTCAACTCAAGATAAAGATGGGGAGGTTGGTAGGTGAGCATATAATTGTAGATGTCTGGACTGTAAATTTGTAAGTCTTTTTCTCATCCATCTGTGGTACACTGATACATTTTCTTTACTGTCGTAGTGATACTTCAGTTAAATGGATTAAGAATAGTAATCTAATTTAGAATGAGAGCATTCTTCTCCTTGATCAGTTCTAATGAAACACCAACAATTCTTCCTTACTAACTATCCATTTTGAATAATATAGATTAGCTTCTGTATGTATAACAATTTTCTTCAGAAGCAAGTTGTCTATGTGGGTTCTTGCTTGGGGGAATAAGGGAACAAGTGAATGGTCCTACAACTCGTGCTATGAAATTAGGTACAACTGAAGGGATAACGTAGAGGACTTATGACTGAGAAAATATGTAGGGCTTCTTGTACTTTCTTCAATAATTTCTCCTATAGACTTGTACCTCTATAAGTAAAACATGGAATTACATGGCAATAATGATGTTAAAATCTTAGTCTGCTACTTCCTGACTTCAAGTAAGAGTCTAAAGAATTTATTATGGGACAGGAAATTGTGTAGCATGATTTCAAAAGTTATTTTCAGGTGGCTGAGCAGGGAGAATGCTGTTACAATGCATGTATATGTGAAGAATATGACATATTTAATGACTCTGAATACTATGTGATGAAAATATTTTTCTTCTCTAAGCTGCATTGGAGAGTGAGAGAGTGGTACAGCAAGTTTTTGTCTGGTAGATATGTGTATTACTTTGCTGGAGCTGCCATAAAAGTACCACAGACTGGGTGGCTTAGGTGACAGAAATTTATTGTTTTACAATTCTGGAGGCTAGACGTCTGAGATCAAGGTGTTGTCAGAGTTGCTTTCTTTTGTGATTTTTCTCTTTGGTTTGCCAATGGCTGCCTTTTCCCTGTGTCTTGACATGGTCTTCCTTCTGTACATGTCTCTGTCCCTCTTAGAAGGACACCAGTCATATTGGATTAGGGTTCACCCTAATGACCTTGTTTTAACTTAATTACTTCTTTAAGTAATTAAGTTAAAATGTATTGTCTCCAAATACAGTCACGTCCCCAGGTATCAGAGGTTAGGATTTCAACATACAAAGATTTTTTGGGGTGTATGTATTAAAATGGGATAAAATATATCACACCAAGGAAGTCTCTTCAGTTTTTCTCCATCAAGTAGTCCATCTGTCCAGAAGTATCTCCATCTTTCATGCTATACACTTACACAAATGTATACATGTGATTATGCACAAATAATCACATGTATATATTACATGTATTTACACATTATTATGCACAAATAATCACATGTATTTACATGTGATTATGCACAAATAATCACATGTATTTACACACACACATGCATGTAAAATAGCAGACCACAGCAAAATAGAAAGTGATAAGGCTTTGGTTGGCCTTGGCCTGGGTTGGCATCCTGATTCAACCACTGGCCATCTGTAAGAGCATGAGTATGTTGTCAGAGCCATTGTCCCCAATCTCACAAATACCCACATTCTCATCATCATCTCTCTGGGGGAAAATACTTGGAGAAGTAGATGAAGGAAACTCAGATATTCAATCACCAAAAATGTTGTTCTAATGTTCCATATTTTACAAAGTAACTATCAGGAAATACTGTAGTAATGGACCAAGTACTTCATGAAACGAGTAATTTGCTGTTGCGATAATTCTACTCCCCTCCACCTCGATATACAGACTGTATTTAATTAATCTCAAAGGGAATTTGAGCAAAAGGAGTTGAGGCTACTGGCATACTTTCCTTCAAGAAAGCTGATATTTTAAGAAACCAAATTTAAAAAAAGAAATTTGAAAACTCAAAAAATGTGAGTGGGGTTCACAATTATCAATGCAGACAGCCTCCTTGTGGAATTCCTGTAAATGCCATCATCTCAGGGACTTTCATGTCCTAGTTTAGACAAGCAAAAAACAAAACAAGGACTTCACAGAGAAAAGCTTCATGAGGGGTGGGTCACTGGGGATGTGACCTCAACAGCTGAAACCTAAGGATGATTAACAGTGATTCAGAAAGATCAGTAAAAATGAAGACAAATAAGCTCTGGTATCTTAATGTGGGTCAACGTAAAAAGAAGATTTGATTTGCAAATGTTTGACATATAAACTTTGGATTGTTATGTAGAAACACAATATTATTACATAATACATAGAATCACTGAATGTTTGTTTTAAATGGGTATTTTTATGCTGTTTGCAGAAGATCTGAGTGGGTGGTATTGGGTAGGGAACCTTGGGGTAGCAATTCCTTCAAATGGAATTGGGGGAATTGTAATTTAAAAGACAATTATATTATTGTAAGTGAACCCTGTAATACACCCAGGCATAAATTATGTTTGTATTGGATATGGGACCTTGGGTTAGCAATTCCTCCAAATGCTGCCAGTGATGCTGATGCAGGGAGTCAGTTGACAGCCCTTAGAGAGATACTACTTTATAAAAACTCAGGTTTGAACCGGAATTTGTTTGTTCACCCTACTATTTTGAATTTGGCACTCTGTAAAGCTTTTCTATAGCACAAATCCCTGCCTCTATTCTAAGAAATCACTATCCAGGAGGGATAATAAAGTTAGTACTTTACTAGGACAATCATAGGCATGTTCATTTATGTATTCCATACCTACATGGCACAGGCGCATTAACACAAAGTATGGGGCAAATTTAAAAGACAATTACGTTATTGTAAGTGAACTCTGTAGTACACCCAGGCATAAATTAGGTTTGTTAAGTCAGCATTCCATAAAATTCTCTGTTCACATCTTTGTACCATGTGTAAGGCCGAGATTCTTAGCTATTTCTCTCATTTCTCCTCTTTAGATATCTGTATCTTTATATATCTCATTTACAAGTAGATTATCTGTGTGTGTATATATACATATACATACACACACATACATATAGTGGGGGCTTACATGTGTTTGTGTACACATTTTTATGTGTATGATTGAAGAGGTTCTTTTTTTGTCAATTCTGTCTCTTTTTTATTATAGTTTAAGTTCTGGGATACATGTGCAGAACATGCAGGTTTATTACATAGGCATACATGTGCCATTGTGTTTTTCTGCACCCATCAACCCGTCATCTACATTAGGTATTTCTCCTAATGCTATCCCTCTCCTAGCCCTGCACTCCCCGACAGGCCCTGGTGTATGATGTTCCCCTCCCTGTGTCCATGTGTTCTCATTGTTCAACTTCCACCTATGAGAGAGAACATGTAATATTTGGTTTTCTGTTCCTGTGTTAGTTTGCTGAGAATGATGGTGTCCAGGTTCATCCATGTCCCTGCAAAGGACATGAACTCATTCTTTTTTATGGCTGCATAGTATTCCATGGTATATATGTGCCACATTTTCTTTATCCAGTCTAACATTGATGGGCATTTGGGTTGGTTCCAAGTCTTTGTAAGGTAGGCCTAGTGGTGCCAAAATCCCTCAGCATTTGCTTGTCTGTAAAGGATTTTATTTTTCCTCCACTTATGAAGCTTAGTTTGGCTGCATATGAAATTCTGGGTTGAATTTTTTTTTTTCTTTAAGAATGTTGAATATTGGCCCCCACTCTCTTCTGGCTTGTAGGGTTTCTGCAGAAAGACCTGCTGTTAGTCTGATTGGCTTCCCTTTGTGGGTAACCTGACCTTTCTCTCCGGCTGCCCTTAACATTTTTTCCTTCATTTCAACCTTGGTGAATCTGAAGATTATGTGTCTTGGGGTTACTCTTCTTGAGGATTATCTTAGTGGTGATCTCTGTATTTCCTGAATTTGAACGTTTGCCTGTCTTGCTAGGTTGGGGAAGTTCTGCTGGATAATATCCCGAAGTGTGTTTTCCAACTTCGTTCCATTCTCCCTGTCACTTTCAGTCACACCTATCAATCATAAGTTTTGTCTTTTCACATAGTCCCATATTTCTTGGAGGCTTTGTTCATTCCTTTTTATTCTTTTTTCTCTAATCTTGTCTTCACACTTTATTTCATTAAGTTGATCTTCAATCTCTGATATTCTTTTTTCTGCATGATTGATTTGGCTATTGTTACTTGTGTATGTTTCAAGAAGTTCTCTTGCTGTGTTTTTCAGCTCCATCAGGTCATTTATGTTCTTCTTTAAACTAATTATTCTAGTGAGCAGTTCCTGTAACCTTTTATCAAGGTTCTTAGCTACGCTGCATTGTGTTAGAACATGCTCCTTTAGCTTGGAGTAGTTTGTTATTACCACCTTCTAAAGCCTACTTCTGTGAATTCATCAAACTCATTCTCTGTCCAGTTTTGTTTCCTTGCTGGTGAGGAATTGTGATCCTTTGGAGGAGAAGAGGCATTCTGGTTTTTGGAATTTTCAGCATTTATGCACTGTTTTTTCCTCATCTTCCTTGATTTATCTACCTTTGACCTTTGATGCTAATGACTTTGGGATGGGGTTTTTGTGTGGGCATCCTATTTGTTGATGTTGATATTATTACTTTTTGTTTGTTAGTTTTTTCTCACAGTCAGGCCCCTCTTCTGCAGGTCTGCTGGAGTTTCTGGAGGTCCACTCCAAGCCCTGTTTGCCTGGATATCACGAGTGGAGGCTGCAAAACAGCAAAAATAGTTGCCTGCTCCTTCCTCTGGAAGCTTCATCTGAGAGGGGCGCCGGCCAGATGCCAGCTGAAGCTCTCCTGTATGAGATGTCTGTCAACCTCTGCTGGAAGTCATCTCTCAGTCACGAGGCATGGGGGTCAGGGACCCACCTGAGGAGGCAGTCCGTCCCTTGGCAGAGTTTGAGCACTGTGCTCGGAGATCTGCTGCTCTCTTCAGAGCTGGCAGGCAAGAGTGTTTAAATCTGCTGATGCTACAACCACAGCTGCCCCTTTCCCCAGGGCTCTGTCCCAGGGATATGGAAGTTTTATCTATAAGCCCCTGACTGGGGCTGCTGCCTTTCTTTCAGGGATGCCCTGCCCAGAGAGGAGGAATTTAGAGAGGCAGTCTGGCAACAGATGCTTTGCTGTGCTGTGGATGGGCTTTGCCCAGTTTGAACTTCCTGGTGGCTTTGTTTGCACTGTGCAGGAATAACTGCCTACTCAAGATTCAGTAAGCTTCAGCATCTCAGGTCGACTTCAGACTGCTGTGCTGGCAGCAAGAATTTCCAGCCAGTGGATCTGAGCTTGCTGGACGTTGTGGGTGTGGGACCCGCTGAGCAACATCACTTGGCTACCTGGCTTCAGTCACCTGTCCAGGGGTAGTGAATGGTTCTGTATCTCTAGTGTTCCAGGAACCACTGGGGTATGAAAATGAAACAAAACAATAAACTATTTCAGCTAGCTCAGTATCTGCTCCAATGGCTGCCCAGTTTTGTGCTTGAAATCCAGGGCCCTGGTGATGTAGGTGCCTGAGGGAATCTCCTGGTCTGTGGGTTGCAAAAGCTGTAGAAAAAGTGTAGTATCTGGGCATATAGCACCATCCCTCATGACAAAGTCCATCATAGCTTCCCTTGGCTAGGGGAGGGAGTTTCCTGGCTCTTTGCACTTCCTAGGTGAGGCGACACCACACCCTGCTTCTGCTCACCCTTCGTGGGATGCACCCACTATCTAATCAGTCCCAACAAGATGATCTGGGTACCTCTGTTGGAAATGCAGAAATCATCTGCCTTCTGTGTTGGTCTCATTGGAAGCTGTAGACTGTAGCTGTTTGTATGTGGCCATCTTGCTAGATCATCAAAGAGGTTCTTTATGAAATAATTTTACTGAGAAAAAGGGTCTAACTAGAAGATACTGAATTCACACCTTAGTGAGGGCTGTACATAATTTGCTGAAGAGCTATCTTATGCCTAATTAAAAACAGACAAAATAATCCTAAAATTTCTATGGTACCACAAAACACCTATAATAGCCAAAGCCATCTAAGCAAAAAGAACAAAACTAGAACATCACATTACCTGACTTCAAATTATACTACAGAGTTGTAGTTAACAAAACAGCATGGTACTGGCATGAAAACACATAGACCAATGGAACAGAATAGAGAACCTAGAACTCAATACATACATCTACAGTGAACTCATTTGCAACAAAGGTGCCAAGAATATACATTGGGGAAAGGACAGGTTTCTTCAACAAATGATGGTGGGAAAACTGAATATGCAGAAGAATGAAAGTAAACCCCTATCTCTCACATATACAAACAATAAATCAAAATGGATTAAAGGCTTAAATATAAGACCTCAAACTATAAAACTACTGTAAGAAAATATTGAAAAAACTCTCCAGGACATTGGTCTGGGCAAAGATGTCTTAAGCAATACTCTCACACACAACCAAAGCAAAAATGGGCAAATGGGACAACATCAAGTTAAAAAGCTTCTGCACAGCAAAGGAAACAATCTACAAAGTGAAAAGAGAACCCACAGAAGGGAGAACCCACAAAGAGGAGAAAATATTTGCCAACCACCCCTCTGACAAAGGATTAATCATCAGAATATATAATGAACTCAAACAACACAATAGCAAAAAATCTAATAGTCTGAGAGAAAAATGGGCAAACTATAATTTGGAGATCATGGCAGATGCGAGGCAAGACTAGATTGCAGCTCCCACTCAGACAGACAGAACAGCATGTGGAGTCTCGCATTGTGAACTTTTGCTCCAGAACAGCTGCAGGAATACACTAGGAAAGCCAAGAGAACCCACAGATCCTCCGAAGGAAGTGGATTGCTCCTGCAGGACCTGGGAGACACACCCAAATACTGTCAGTGCCCAAACTGTGGAAGTGGGAAAGGAAGATCATCTGTCCCCAAACACACACCCCACTGGGGAACCTGAAGGTCTGGATTATGGGAGAAGATTCTGACCTTACTGGGAACTGAGTCAATTTAGAGAGCCATGCAAAATACAGGGGTAGAGGAAACAGCAAGAAAATCCCTGTGGTCTCGCTGGGTCCCCTAGCAAGCCATTTCTGGCTTGCCTCACAGGGGTCTTTGAGGAGGTCTGCCAGAGGCACTGGGAAAATGTCATAGGGAGGAAGAAACCTCCAATTGAACTTTGTAACAATTTGAACCCATAGAGAAGTCTCCTGGCCAGAACTTTGGGGAGGGCGTGAATCCAGTGTGCAGACTCCACAGGCTGGAAAAGAATGAAAACCAGATTTGCTTTTACAGCTGGGAGGCGGGCGGCCTGGGGCAAGTTCTCAGCCCTGCTCATCCACTGCCTGGAGACAGACCCAGTGCTGTTGGCAGAGGCACGGTGGGAGTTACACAGGCCATTTGGGTTGCAAGGGAGCTGGGTGAAGTCTGTGACTGCTGGCTTTCCCCAGCATCTGCCTTCTGTGTTGGTCTCATTGGAAGCTGTAGAACCTGAGAAGCTTCCCTGAGAACCTGCATGATACAGTAGAGGCAGCCATAATCCTCCTAGGAACATAACTCCATTGACCTGGGAAACTTTCCCCTATCTCCCACACAGCCACAGCAAGACCCATCCAACTAGAGTCTGAGCTCAGACATGGCTAACCCTGTCCCCACCTAATGGTTCTTCCCTACATACCCTGGTAACTGAAGAAAAATGTTCTAGGGAGTTCTAGGGCCCTGCCCACTGCCTGTTCCTCCCCCATACTACTATAGCTGATGCTCTCTTGAAAGTGCCACCTCCTGGCAGGAAGCCAACTGGCACAAAAATAGTGCACTCATCAACCAAAACTAAGAACCTTCACAGAGTCCACTTCACCCCCTTGCCACCTCCACTGGAGCAAGTGTTGAGAGACCCACAGACAGTTTACATCACAGGACTCTAAAGACAACCCACAGTACCAGCCCAGAGCCTGGTAGATTTGCTGCGTGGCTAGATCCAGAAGAGAGATAACAATCACTACAGCTCGGCTCTCAGGAAGCCACAGCCCTAGGAAAAGGAGGAGAGTGCTACATCAAGGAAACACCCCATGGGACAAAAGAATCTGAACAACAGCCTTGAGCGTTAGACCTTCCCTCTGACAGAACCTACCCAAATGAGAAGGAACCAGAAAACCAACTCTGGTAATATGACAAAACAAGGTTCTTTAACACCCTCAAAACACCACACTAGCTCCCTAGCAATGGATCCACACCGAGAAGAAATCCCTGATTTACCTGAAAAAGAATTCAGAAGGTTAGTTATTAAGATAATCAGGGAGGCACCAGAGAAAGGCAAAGCACAATGTAAGGCAATTTTAAAAATTGATATAAGAAGTGAAGGGAAAAATATTCAGTGAAATAGCATAAATAAAAAATCAAAACTTCAGAAAGCAATGGGCACACTTATAGAAATGCAAAATGTTCCGGAAAGTCTGAGCAATAGCATTGAACAAGCAGAAGAAAGAACTTCAGACTTCAAAGACAAAGTTTTTGCATTAACTCAATCCAACAAAGACAAAGAAGAAAGAATAAAAATATGAACAAAGCCTCCAAGAAGTCTGAGATTATGTTAAACAAACAAACCTAAGAATAATCGGTGTCCCTGAGGAAGAAGAGAAATCTAAAAGTTTGGAAAATATATTTGGGGGAAAAATTGAGGAAAACTTCCCCAGCCTTGTTAGAGAACTAGACATCCCAATACAAGAAGCACAAAGAACACCAACAAATCGATCTAACGAATACTTACAGAACATTCTATCAAGCAACTGTAGAATATGCATTCTATTCAACAGTGCATGGAACTTTCTCCAAGATAGACCATATAATAGGTCACAAACCAAGTCTCAATAAATTCAAAAAACTAAAATTATATCAAGCACTCTCTCAGACGACAGTAGAGAAAAACTGGAAATCAAATCCAAAAGGAGCCTTCAAAACCATGCAAATACATGGAAATTAAATAACCTGCTCCTGAATGATGACTAGGTCAAAAATGAAATCAAGATGGAAATTAAAAAAATTTTCAAGCTGAATGACAGTAGTGATACAACCTATCAAAACCTCTGGGGTACAGCAAAGGCAGTGCTAAGAGGAAAGTTTATAGCCCTAAACACC
This sequence comes from Theropithecus gelada, assembly GCF_003255815.1. Classification (NCBI taxonomy): domain Eukaryota; kingdom Metazoa; phylum Chordata; class Mammalia; order Primates; family Cercopithecidae; genus Theropithecus; species Theropithecus gelada. The sequence continues at coordinate 15,290,375 of NC_037682.1, read as the reverse complement.
TATATCAAAAGTCTGAAAGAGCACAAACAGACAATATAGGGTCACACCTCAAGGAACTAGAGAAGAACAAACCAAACCAAACCAAAGCAAGGAGAAGAAAGTAAATAACAAAAATCAGAGCAGAACTAAATGAAATTGAATTTAAAAAATTACAAAAGACAAATGAAACAAAAAGCTATTTTTTTTAAAAGATAAATACAACTGATAGACCACTAGCAAGATTAATGAAGAAAAGAAGAGAGAAACGAAACAGGGGATATTACAAGTAACACTACAGAAATACAAGAGATCATTCAAGACTATTATGAACACCTTTATGCACATGAACTAGAAAATGTAGAGGAGATGGTTAAGTTCCTGGAAAGATGCAACCCTCCTAGCCTAAATGAAGAAGAATTAGATATTCTGAGCAGACTGATAACAAGCAGCAAGATTGAAATGGCAATTAAAAACTTACCAACAAAAATCAAAGTCCAGGAACAGATGGATTCACAGAAGAATTGTACTAGACATTCAAAGAAGAATTGGTATCAATCATATTGACACTATTCCACAGGATAAAGAAAGAGAGAACCCTCCCTAAATCATTGTATGAAGCCAGTATCACCCTATTACAAAAACCAGGAAAGGACATAACCAAAACCAAAACAAAACAAAAAACCAAAACTACAGACCAATAACCCTGATGAGCATAGATGCTAAAATCCTTAACAAAATACGAGCTAATTGAATTAAAAAAAATATCAAAAAGATAATCCACCATGATCAAGTGGGTTTCATATCAGGGATTCAGGGATGGTTTAACATATATAAGTCAATAAATGTGATACACCACATAAATAAAATCAAAGCCAAAAATCACATGATCATCTCAATAGTTGCAGAAAAAGCAATCAACAAATCCAGCATCCCTTTATGATTAAAACTCTCAGCAAAATCGGCACATATACACAAGATATATCTCAATGTGATAAAAGCTGTCTATGACAAACCCACAACCAACATAATACTGAATGGAGAAAAGTTGAAAGCATTCCCTCTGAGAACTGGAACAAGACAAGGATGCCCACTCTCACCACTCCTCTTCAACATAGTAGTGGAAGTCCCAGCCAGAGCAATCAGACAAAAGGAAGAAATAAAGGGCATCCAAATTGGTAAAGAGGAAGTCAAGTTGCTGTTTGCTGATGATATGATTCTTTACCTAGAAAACCCAAAAGACTCCTCCAGAAAGCTCCTAGAACTGATGAAAGAATTCAGCAAAGTTTCAGGATACAAAATTAATGTACACAAATCAGTAGCTCTTCTACACACCAACAGCGACCAAGTGGAGAATCAAATCAAGAACTCAACCCCCTTTACAACAGCTGCATAAAAAAATAAAATACTTAAGAATATACCTAACCAAGGAGGTGAAAGACCTCTACAAGGAAAACTACAAATCACTGCTGAAGGAAATGATAGACGACACAAACAAATGGAAACACATCCCATGCTCATGGATAGGTAGAATCAATATTGTGAAAATGACCATACTGCCAAAAGCAATCTACAAATCAATGCAATTCCCATTAACATACCACCATTATTCTTCACAGAATTAAAAAAAAATTCTAAAATTCATATGGAGCCAAAAAAGAGCCCACATAACCAAAGCAAGACTAAGCAAAAAGAGCAAATCTGGAAGCGTCACATTACCTTATTTCAAACTATACTACAAGGCCATAGTCACCAAAACAGCATGATACTGGCATAAAAATAGGCACATAGAACAATGGAAGAGAATAGAGAACCGACAAATACATCCAAATTCTTACAGTCAACTGATCTTTGACAAAAGAAACAAAAACATAAAGTGGGGAAAGGACATCCAATTCAACAAACGGTGCTGGGATAATTGGCAAGCCACATGTAGGAGAATGAAATTGGATCCTTATTCAAAAATCAACTCAAGATGGATTAAGGACTTAAATCTAAGACCTGAAACTATTAAAATTCTGGAAAATAACTTTGGAAAACCTTCTTAGACATTGGCTTAGGCAAGGATTTTTTGACCGAGAGCCCAAAAGCAAATGCAACAAAAACAAAATAAAGAGCTGGGACCTAATTAAACTAAAGAGCTTTTGCCTGGCAAAAGGAACAGTCAGAAGAGTAAACAGACAACCCACAGAGTGGGAGAAAATCTTCACAATCTATACCTCTGACAAAGGACTAATATCCAGAATCTACAACAAACTCAAACCAATTAGCAAGGAAAAAAAAAAAAAAACAATCCCACCAAAAAGTGGACTAAGGACATGAATAGACAATTCTCGAAAGAAAATATACAAAGGGCCAATAAACATATGAAAAAATGCTCAACATCACTAATGATCAGGGAAATGCAAATCAAAACCACAATGTGATACCACCTTACTCCTGCAAGAATGGTCATAATAAAAAAAATAGATGTTGGCATAGATGCCAACAGGGAACACTTCTACACTGCTGGTGTGAATGTAAGCTAGTGCAACCACTATGAAAAACAGTGTGGAGATTCCTTAAAGAATTAAAAGTAGAACTACCATTTGATTCAGCATTTCCACTACTGGGTATCTACCCAGAGGAAAAAAAGTCATTATACGAAAAAGATACTTGCACACGCATGTCTATAGCAGCACAATTCACAATCGCAAAAATGTGGAACCAACCCAAATGCTCATCAATCAACAAGTGGATAAAGAAACTGTGAGATATATGTGTGTATATATATGTGATGGAATACTACTCAACCATTAAAAGGAATGAATTAATGGCATTCACAGTGACCTGGATGAGACTGGAGACTATTATTCAAAGTGAAGTAACTCAGGAATGGAAAACCAAACATCATATGCTCTCACTCATAAGTGGGAGCTAAGCTATGAGGATGTAAAGGCATAAGAATGACACAGTGGACTTCGGGGACTCAGGGAGAAAGGGTGGGAAGGGGCTGAGGGATAAAAGAGTAGAAATTGGGTTTAGTGTATACTGCTCAAGTGATGGGTGCAGCAAAATCTCACAAATCACTGCTAAAGAATTTACTCATGTAACCAAACACCACCTATTCCTCAATAAACTATGGAAATAAAATAAATAAATAAAAATAAAATGACCAAAGTAAAAGTTGAAAAAAGAAAGAACTATCATTTGACTCAGCAATCCCAAAACTGGACATATGCAGGAAAAAATAAATCATTTTACCAAAAAACACACACACCAGTATGCACTACTTAGAATAGCAAAGACATGAAATCAACCTACGTGCCCATCATCTGTGGATTGGTTAAAGAAAATGTAGTACTTTTACACCATGGAATACTGTGCAACCATAAAAAAGAATGAAATCATATCCTTTGTAACAACATGGATGCAGCTGGAGATTATTATCCTAAGGGAATTAATGCAGGCACAGAACACCAAATACCACGTGTTCTCATTTAAAAATGGCAGCTAAACAATGGGTACTCATAGGCATAAAGATAACAACAATAGACACTATGGACTACTAAAGGGGAGAGGGAGATGGGCAAGAGTTGGAAAATTATTGGGTACTATGCTCAGTACTTGGGCGATGGGAGCAATCATACTGCCAAACGTCAGCATCACACAATATACCCAGGTAATAAACCTGCATATAGACTCCTAAATCTAAAATAAAAGTTGAATATGTATAAGTGAAAACAAATGAGCAAAAGACCTGAATAGATGTTCCCCAAAAGAAGACATACAAATGGTAAACAGGCATATGAAAAGGTGTTCAACATCATTGATTATCAGATAAATGCAAATCAAACTACAATGAAATATCATCTCACCTCAGTTACATTGACTTTTATCCAAAAGACAGACAATAATTAATACTGGTAAGGATGCAGAGAAAGGGGAATCCTTGTATACAGTTGGCGGGAATTTAAATTAGTTCAACCCTGTGGCACAGTATGGAGAGTCCTTAGAAAAATAAAACTAGAGCTACCATACAATCCAGCAATCCCACTGCTAGGTATATATTGAAAAGAAAGGAAATCAGTATATTAAAGAGTATATATATAAGGAAATCAGTATATTAAAGAGTATATATATGCATTCTCATGTTCACTGCAGCGCTGCTCACAATAGCCAGGATTTGGAAGCAAGTGAAGTGTTCATCAACAGATGAATGGATAAAGAAAATGGGGTACATAGGGCCAGGCCCCGTGGCTCACATCTGTAATCCCAGCACTTTGGGAGGCCAAGGCAGGTGGATCACCTGGGGTCAGGAGTTCAAGATCAGCTCGGCTAACACGGTGAAACCCTGTCTCTACTAAAAATACAAAAACTAGCTGGGCATGGTGGCGCACGCCTGTAATTCCAGCTACTCAGGAGGCAGAGGCAGGAAAATTGCTTGAATCTGGGAGGCAGAAGTTGCAGTGAGCAGAGATTGCACCACTGCACTCCAGCCTGGGTGACAGAGCAAGACTCTGTCTCAACAACAACAATAAAAAGCACACACACACCAAAAAAAAAAAGGAAAAAGAAAGAAAGAAAAAAAATGGGGTACATATACAAAATGGAGTATCATTTAGCCATTAAAAAAAAATGAGATCCTGTAATTTGAAACAACATGGATGGTACTGGAGGACAATATGTTAAGTGACATGTTGTTGCTTATTTGTGGGAGCTAAAAATCAAACCAGTTGAACTCATGGAGATAGACAGGGTGGGGGGAAGGTGGGGAGGTGGGGATAGTTAATGGGTGCAAAAATGTAGTTAGACAGAATGAATAAGACCTAGCATTTGATAGCACAATAGGGTGATTACAGTCAACAAAAAATTATTGTACATTTAAAAATAAACGAATATGATTTGGAACATTTGTAACACCAAGATATGATAAATGCTTGAGATAATGGATACCCCATTTACCCTGATGTGATTATTTTGCATTGTATGCCTGTATAAAAATATCTCATGTACTCTATAAATATATACACCTACTATGTATCCACACAAATGAAAAATAATAAAAAGAAAACACAACAAGGAACAGACAACATAACATGACATACTGGAAGGTCTGATACAAGCTACCAGTTTACTGTTATTAAGTACATTGATTTGAATACTCTGAGAAGCAGATGCCAATGCAGGATTAGATGTGAAACAGATATTGGGGTAAATTTTATTAGAGAGGAGGGGGAGGGAGCCAGGGAAGGCAGGGAGAGCTGTTGGACAATGATGCAGATCTGACCCTTATATAAAAGGAAGGCTTGAACAGGTAGAATCTCAGGCTGCAGGATAGTTCTAAGAGTTTCAACAGAGTTGATGGAGTGTCCTTATCCAATCTTTTAAGTCACAGTTAACCTACATCTTCCAGGAATGGGGTTGCCTTCGTATTCCTAACATAATCATTGGCTGCAAGAAGTCTATGGGACATGTGGCCATGCCACAGACACAGTGGTGGATTGGGTTTTAGCATCTGGCGAAATTCAAATCCATGAATCATGCTTCCTGCCTCTGGAGAGCTGAGTGGCACAATTTCATGGCCACCTCATTAAAGAACTGATACTAGGGAGAAAACGACTGTTCTGATCAACTCGTTCCTCTTGTCCTTGCTTTGTGAAAGTTCTTTACTCCATACCCCTTGTTGTTCTGTATGTTACTTCTTATTTTCAGAATGTGCTTAATGTGACCTTTGATTTATGAAGGCACAAAAATGATATCCCAAGGTTTTACGGTAATATTTCGAGGAAGCAGAAGTTTCCTTCAATAAACTCTGAAGTGGGCTGATTTTTTCTTGTTCTTATGAATCTGGGAAAGACGTTAGTGACGGTGAGAATGATGATGATAAAATCTCTGGCCGTTTACTATCTGTGCAATAAAAATCCTTAAAGGTAAAGAGTAACATTCTTATTAGACAGAAACATTACCACCCTGACACACCCTGGGTGTTACTTTCTGACTCCATGTCTGGCAAGAGTAGGAGCTTGGTAGTTCCTTTTTAACAATTTCATGCCAATTATTGCATAGACCGCACAAGTGGAGAGACAGGTAGTGAGCAGGGGAAACCTGGAGAAATAACATGTCTTGGCTAATTATTCATTCTCTTCCAGTCAATGGATTGTCAGGAATAAAATCTAGCCTCATTAGAGATACTTTTAGCAAGTTCAGATGAGAGCTAATGGTGGACTGGACTAGGACAGTATGGATGGAGATGGTGCAACTATTTTCTTGGATTAGCAAGAGATAATTAATCCTGTGGTTTGGTCTTGGCTAACCAGTCCTTTATTCAGAACTCCAACCAGACTGGGAGATTTGGGACAATATTTCAACTCCTTCTCTCTCAGTCAAAGGACTGGCAAGTGCTAGGCAGGTGTTAGAACCCATTTGGGTGGTCTATGATAAAGGTAAGAACTCTACTTTCATGAACTGATGTTTAGGGAGGGAAACTGAAGCAAAAGCTAATTACACAGAGTCTGGCCTGTCTAGAAGCCAGGCCAGGAATACATTAGGGTGATCAGGACAGATGCAGGAATCCAGGAGGGCAGGCAGCTAACATCAGGATGGCTTTCATCGGCAGAAAGATGACTGCAACAGTGCCGGTTCTGGGTCAAGACTTCAGGTCCAGGAAGACTGGCGAGCAAGTGCCAGAGAGACTTGGTGGGTTATCATCAAGTAGGACTAACCTTGAACCTGTGCAAAGGAGACACTAACTTGGTGAGGATCATATCGGGCCACAGCTGGCTCTTACCCATAAGCACCATCTACTGGTCTTTAGGCCAAACTGCACAGCCCAATATAAAACCTGCCTAGAGAAGTGCATAGCCTAAGACCCTATCCAGCATACTCTATAGTCACACACCCTAGGAAGGGGAGGAATGTCAAGAAAAAAAAATATAAAGAAACAAACAAAAAAAAACCTATCTGCATGAAAATAATTACAAACATTAGAAGTGTCAGTCTTTCCAGATGAGAGGGAAGCAGTGTAAGAATTCTGAGCTGTGAAAAACGCGAATGTGACACTACCAAAGGATCACACTAGCCAAATAGAAATAGCCTTTAATGGAAAGTCAGTACCCAAAATGGAAAGTCAGTAATGACAGATAAAGAATGCAAACAATGAGATATCATCTTACACCAGGCAGAATGGCTATTATTAAAAAGTCGATTTTGGTAAGGATGCAGAGAAAAAGAATGCTTATATACTATTGGTGGGAATGTAAATTAGTACAACCTCTATGGAAAACAGTATGGAGATTTCTCAAAGAATTAAAAATAGAACCACTATTTGATCCAACAACCCCACTACTGAATATCTACCCAAAAGAAAAGAAATCATTATATGAAAAAGATACCTGCACTCATATATTTATCACAGCACTATTATCAATAGCAAAGATTTGGAATCAACCTAAGTGTCCATCCACAGGTCAATGGATAAAGAAAATGTGGTATATATATTCAGCCTTAAGAAAGGATGAGGTCATGTCTTTTGCAGAACATACATGGAACTGGAGGCTGTTAACTTAAGTGAAACAAATTAGACCCAGAAAGACAAATACCACATGTTCTCACTTATAAGTGGGAGATAAATAATGTGTACAGTGGACATACAATGTTCAATAGCAGACACTGGAGACTTGGAATGATGGGAGGCTGGAAAGGGGGTGAGGGATGTGAAACCACATAATAGATAAAATATTATTTGGATGATGGTTACACTGACTGCTCAGACTTCACCACTACACAACCTATCCATGTAACAAAACTGCACTTGTACCTGTTGTATTTGTACAAATAAAAAAGGGGAAAAAGATTATTTCTTAATCAAATTACTTGTTTAGGGGCCTCTAAGGAAAACAACTTTGCATCCAACAGTTGGGCAGCACTGTGAAAAAAAATTATTCTTCAAGGACATAGTTTATAGAAGGCTACAACAAAAGACATTTAAAGGCTATTGTATCTATGTTATGATGGAGGTCTGTGCAATCTGTGTCACAATGATTAACTTTGAGAATTTTACTGTAGTCAGCGATATGGTTTGGATCTGTGTCTCATCAAATCTCATGTCAACTTGTAATTCCCAGTGTTGGAAATGGGGCCTGGTGGGAGGTGGTTTGATGATGGAGGGTAGATTTCTCATGAACTGTTTAGCAACATCTCCTTGGTGTTGTTCTTGTGCAAGTGAGTGAGTTCTCATGAGATCCGGTTGTTTAAAAGTGTGCAGCATCTCCAGTCAATGGAATATTGGAGTATACATGTCAAAGTAAAGACCAGTATTACCCTTTAGGAATATTCTTGGTTCTCAAAATAATTTTCCAACAAATACAAAGTTCCCTAAACATGGTCCTCTAAGTCTGCTGTTTCAAGTGTATTCCCATTATATCTGTCATAGCAAGGTTCAGCCCAAGTCCCAAATTCTTATTGCCCTGGAAAACTGAGACAATATTTACATTTTATGTGTAGAAAAGGAGATTCTGATATCTTCACTTGGATAAAGAAACAATGGAAAACATTTAATTTTCTTTTGTTACTTTCCTCTGTTACTTTAAAAATAACTCCCTTATTATGGTTTTCCAGAATTTGAAGAAAGTATACATATTCACTCAACATACCATAAAAATTTCATAGACTTTGAGCATGTACCTGCCCAGATATTATCTTGCCATATTAAAGTCTGCTAATTAAAAAAAAATCTTTGTTCTTATTATAATTCTCTTTTTCTTACTTTCCTTGGTATATTAGACATTTACAATGGAACATATGTTTGTTATGTACTCTTTGAGATGTGACTATGACCCTAGGTGATGATTACACAGTCTTAAGGTTCACCCATTTAGAGTTTGGTCCATCATTGATTGATTATTAAACACATTTATGTGTAATATGATGTGTCCATCACTGTTCTAAGTTTTGGGGATACAAAGATGAATAAAACAGGCAAGATTCCCACTTTCATGAAGCTTACATTATATCTAGTGAAACAGATAACCAACAGGTTAAATAAGTAAATGAGATATTATCAGACAGTGATAAACTCCATGGAGAAAATACCACAAGATAATAGGATAGAGAATGATTGGAAGAAGACGTCATGAAAAGCATCTTCTCTGAAGAGGTGACGTTTGTGACGAAATCTGTAAAGTAGGAAAAAAACAGCTACCACATTGTGGAGAAAAGCAGTTCAAACAAAGGGGAAAGGGAACAGAACTTGTAAAGGACTTGAAGCTGGAAGAAAGCATGTCTGAAACAGCACACTACTAAATTTGATTATGCATATTTGATTATGAGGATTTTGAAAATCCTAGTGTCAGATATCTTTATGAAGAAACTGAGATCCAGAGAAATTACTTGATTTGTGTGAAGTGCCCAAAAAGTCTAGCAAAACTAGAACCAACTCTGTTCTTCTGATTCTATCGAATACTTCCCTCTTACTATCCAGCAATAAAACTCAGTGACTCTTTAGGACCTTAAAGAAAATGAGTGGAGAATTAGAAGATACTTAGGAGGACAAGTATCTACTCATTTAAACAATGTCACACTGCTTTCAATAACTTATTAGACTAAGGGTTTAACATTTTTCTAAAGATTAAAACTAATGAGAATGATCCCATTTCTTAGTATATATACAAAGGAAATGAAATCAGCATGTTGAAGAGATGTCTGCACATCCATGTTCATTGCAGCACTGTCCACAATAGCCAAGATATGGAATCAATCTAAAAAAGGCAGTTACCAGAGTCCAGAAGCTGGGGAGGATGGAGAAAAGGGAGATTTTGATCAAAGGGTATAAAGTTTCAGTTAGACTTGAAGAATAAGATATACTGATCTATTGTACTATATGGTGACCACAGTTAATAATAATGTACCATGTATTTCAAAATTGCTAAACGAATAGATTTTAAACATCCTCACCACAAAAAAATAATAAGTTGGTGAGATGATGGATATGTTAATTGCTTGATTTAATCTTTCTACTCTATACAATAGTCTTCCCTTTTTCATGTTATGCTATCTGAGGTTGTGGTTACCCATAGGCAACTGAGGTCTGAAAATATTAAATAGAAAATTCCAGAAATAACTCAAAAGTTTTAAATTGTGTGTTGTTCTGAGTAGCATGATGAAATTCCCCAATCCAGGATGTCAATCATCCCTTTGTCCAGCATATCCACATGGTACGTGCTACCTTCTTGTTAGTCACTTGTTGTCTCATGTATAAGATCAACTGTTGCTGTATCCCAGTGCTTGTGTTCAAGTAACCCTTATTTTACTTAATAATGGCCTCCAAAGAGCAAGAGTTGCAATGCTAGCATATTGTTGTAATTGCTCCGTTTTGCTGTTAGTTATTGTTGTTAACCTTTTATTGTGCCTAATTTAAAATTAAACTTTATCATAGGTATATATGTATGAAAGAAACAGCATATATAGGGTTCTTTCTATCCATGGTTTTGTGCATTCACTGGGGGTCTTGAAATGTATCCCCTTTAGATAAGGGGGGACTACTGTATACATATCTCAAAAGACCACGATGTATCCCATAAATATATGCAACTATTTATCAATACAAATTAAAACACACAATGAGAATTTCTTGAAACTAAATATATATTGTATTTAAGACTCAGTTGATGGCTTTATGTTTCAAAGCAATATTTCACATGACGAGTTTCTATTTCCCTTTTTTTTTTTTTTTTTTTGAGATGTAGTCTTGCTCTGTTGCCTAGGCTGGAATACAATGGCACAATCTCAGCTCAGTGCAACCTGTGCCTCCTGGGTTCAAGCGATTCTCCTGACTCAGCCTCCCGAGTAGCTGGGACTACAGGTGCACACCACTGCCCTGGCTAATTTTTGTATATTTAATAGAGAATGGGTTTCACCATGTTGGCCAGGCTGGTCTTGAACTCCTGACCTCACATGATCCTACCATGACCTCCCAAAATGCTGGGATTACAAGCATGAGTCACCGCGCCCAGCTGATGAGTTTCTATTTCTATAGTTAACTATTGTTACAAGCCTTTCCTTAGAGTTTGGTATAGAAGAAACATTATACCATTGAGATTTAACTTACATCTTTGTCATCTTCTGGGCTGTGATGGTTAGTTATATGCGTTATCTTTGCTAGTCTAGACACTCCTGTGAGATTATCTTTTAGATGAGATTAATATTTAAATCAGTAGATTTGGGTAAGCAAATTACCCTCCATAATGCTAAAGGTCCATGGTGTGATGTGGCAATAGGGATATGCAAAACATCACGATTGGATACATCCAATCAAATATTTGTAAGAGGCAAAGTTCTGGGTGAATGTGCATATAATACTTTCACATACTTTTATCAAACTAGTGAGTATAATGAAATGGACTAGCTGCTTCTATTACATAATTTCACTAGACCAAGTGGAAAAGAAAGGATGAGTTCAGGAGTTCAAATTCTAAGCTCAAGCACTGCATAAATGGTGTAAAAACTTGTATGTCTGTCCTCAAAGTGACCTATATCTCTTGTAGTGGTAGAACTGAGGTTTCTGATAACCAAATGCAGAATCTCATGCTGTGAATTGGTGATTTACAATGCATATTGAATTCCCATCCTTGCAGGATGTGTACTGTTAAAGCAAGGGCATGAATTGAGAAGAAATGGGCTCTAGAAAATTGAAATGGGGACATATGAGACGATTCTGATGAAGGTGGGAGTATAGAACCCCTGAATTCTGGTTAGTCTTTTGCCAGTAAAGCAGCCACTTCACCCTTGACTGAGATTAACTCTACTTTTTCACTAATGGCATCCCCTGAGGTAATTGCCTTATAGGACAATAGGACCCACTCCTACAACTCCTCTTTGCTTTTATTTATTTACTTTAGAGAGGGTCTCACTCTGTTGCCCAGGCTGGAGTGCAGCGGTGTGATCCCGGCTCACTGCAGCTTCGACCTCCTAGGCTCGAGTGATTCTCCCACCTTAGCCTCCCAAGTAGCTGGGAATACAGGCATGTGCCACCATGCCCGGTTACTTTTTATATATATATTTTTGGAGAAATGGGGTTTCACCATGTTGCCCAGGCTGGTCTCAAACTCCTGGGCTCAAGCGATCCACCCACCTTGGCCTCCCAAAGTGCTGGGATTACAGGTGTGAGCCACCACACCTGACCCCTCTTTGCTTTCACCCCCACAGTCACATGAGCCAATTTCTTAAAATAAATTTTTCCTTTTATATTGCTTTAGAGGAGAGGTAAAATTATAAATTTGAAGTTAAGTGAACAATAGCAGTCTACACTTTTTGGAGTTTTAAGGTTTTGGGAGACCTTTTTTAAAAATGAGAATGATCTGTAGCAACTAAGTGCATTAGGTACAGAGAATTAATCAAAGTCCAAATTCTGATACAATGAAGGCAAATCTAGCATTTGGATGGAAGAGTTTTACCGTTGTCCCATGCCCAGGTGCCCCTTTCAGTCTCTCAGAGCCTTCAGAAGGACTCAGATGTCCCTTTGGTACTAATCACTTTTTTCAGGGCACCTTTGACATCCTTGTTCCTAAGGGTGTAAACCAAAGGGTTGAGTAATGGTGTGATAAAGGTGTAAACAAGGGCAAACTGGCGGTCTTCATCTACAGAGGAGCTGGACTGGGGACGCAAGTATACCAAGGCACAGCAGCCATACTGCAGCAGGACCACGGTAAGGTGGGAGGAGCAGGTGGAGAAGGCCCGCAGTGGCCCTCGGCAGAACGGATGTGCGGGATGGCGCAGGTGATGAACATGTAGGAGACGCAGATGCACAAGAAGGGGACGGTTAGCACGAGGATGCTCACGACATAGAGAACAGCCTGGTGCACGCGGATGTCGGTGCAGGACAGGCACAGGATGGGAGGTACATTGCAGAGGAAGTGGTTAATTTCCCGGCGGTGGCCGCAGAAGGGCGGGGTGAAGATTAAGGCAGTGAACTGCAGGGAGACGAGGAAGGCCAGACCCACGGCGCCGAGCAGCTTCTGCACACACAGCATGCAGGTCATGTTGGTGGCAGATGGCCACATAGCGGTCATAGGCCATGATCGCCAAGAGGAAACAGTCAGCACCACCAAGTGTGAGAAAGAACATTTGGGCCCCACATCCAGCCAGTGGGATGGGCTTCTGGGCCCCAAAAATGTTGGAAAGCATCAAGGGCACCACAATGGTGGTGTAGCAGATCTCTACAAAGGGCAGGTTGGACAAGAAGAAATACATCTGGGTTCGGAGAATGCGGTGTAGGCACACAACCCAGATGATGACTGTGTTGCCACAGAGGATCATCAAGAAGAGAAGGAAGAAGAGAAGGAAGAGAAGAACCTGAAATTCAGGGACTGTGGTGAACACATGGAACACAAACTCAGTGAGACTAGACTGGTTGAAGACAAGTTTCCATGCAAGCACATCTTATGCAAAAGGATAGGAAGCACTGAGCCTTCCTTGACTGAGTTGCTTTATTGCCTGAGTAAAATAAAGAGGGAGGACTTTGTTTCTGAGGTGGGAATTACCTAACTGTCATTGAGGTTCTTTTTTTTTTTTTTGAGACAGGGTTTCACATTGTCACTCAGGCTGAGTGCAGTGGCGTGATCACGGTTCACTGCAGCCTCTACTTCCCAAGCTCAGGTGATTCCTCCATCTCAGCCTCCTGAGTAGCTAGAACTACAGGCCCATTCCACTATTCCAGTTAATGTTTATATTTTTTGTAGAGATGGAGTCTTTCTTTCTTGCTCAGGCTGGTCTCAAACTCCTGGGCTCAAGCTATTCTCCAGCCTCAGCCTCCCGGAGTGCAGGGATTACAGATATGAGTCACTGCACCCAATCTGATACTCTAATTGTAATTAAACATAGGGAATTATTTTCCTCTGAAATCTTCATGTGTATTTTCTTGAAGAGAAAGAAACAGATTTCTAAAGTGTTTCAAGCATTACACTTTAAAATATAAGTTTAGAGGGCGGAGCAAGATGGCCGAATAGGAACAGCTCCAGTCTCCAACTCCCAGTGCGAGCGACACAGAAGACCGGTGATTTCTGCATTTTCAACTGAGGTACTGGGTTCATCTCACTAGGGAGTGCCAGACAATCGGTGCTGCTCAGCTGCTGCAGCCCAACCAGCCAGAGCTGAAGCAGGGCAAGGCATCACCTCACCTAGGAAGCGCAAGGGGGAAGGGAATCCCTTTTCCTAGCCAGGGGAACTGAGACACACAACACCTGGAAAATCGGGTAACTCCCACCCCAATACTGCGCTTTAAGCAAACGGGGCACCAGGAGATTGTATCCCACACCTGGCCAGGAGGGTCCCACGCCCACGGAGCCTCCCTCATTGCTAGCACAGCAGTCTGCGATCTAACCGCAAGGCAGCAGTGAGGCTGGGGGAGGGGCGCCCGCCATTGCTGAGGCTTACGTAGGTAAACAAAGCTGCTGGGAAGCTCCAACTGGGTGGAGCTCACAGCAGCTCAAGGGAACCTGCCTGTCTCTGTAGACTCCACCTCTGGGGACAGGGCACAGCTAAACAACAACAAAAGCAGCAGAAACCTCTGCAGACGCAAACGACTCTGTCTGACAGCTTTGAAGAGAGCAGTGGATCTCCCAACACGGAGGTTGAGATCTGAGAAGGGACAGACTGCCTGTTCAAGCGGGTCCCTGACCCCTGAGTAGCCTAACTGAGAGACATCCCCCACTAGGGGCAGTCTGACACCCCACACCTCACAGGGTGGAGTACACCCCTGAAAGGAAGCTTCCAAAGCAATAATCAGACAGGTACACTCGCTGTTCAGCAATATTCTATCTTCTGCAGCCTCTGCTGCTGATACCCAGGCAAACAGGGTCTGGAGTGGACCTCAAGCAATCTCCAACAGACCTACAGCTGAGGGTCCTGACTGTTAGAAGGAAAACTATCAAACAGGAAGGACACCTACACCAAAACCCCATCAGTACGTCACCATCATCAAAGACCAGAGGCAGATAAAACCACAAAGATGGGGAAAAAGCAGGGCAGAAAAGCTAGAAATTCAAAAAATAAGAGCGCATCTCCCCCGGCAAAGGAGCGCAGCTCATCGCCAGCAATGGATCAAAGCTGGACGGAGAATGACTTTGACGAGATGAGAGAAGAAGGCTTCAGTCCATCAGACTTCTCAGAACTAAAGGAGGAATTACGTACCCAGCGCAAAGAAACTAAAAATCTTGAAAAAACAGTGGAAGAATTGATGGCTAGAGTAATTAATGCAGAGAAGGTTATAAACGAAATGAAAGAGATAAAAGCATGACATGAGAAATACGTGACAAATGCACAAGCTTCAGTAATCGACTCAATCAACTGGAAGAAAGAGTATCAGCGATTGAGGATCAAATGAATGAAATGAACCGAGAAGAGAAACCAAAAGAAAAAAGAAGAAAAAGAAATGAACAAAGCCTGCAAGAAGTATGGGATTATGTAAAAAGACCAAATCTACGTCTGATTGGGGTGCCTGAAAGTGAGGGGGAAAATGGAACCAAGTTGGAAAACACTCTTCAGGATATCATCCAGGAGAACTTCCCCAACCTACTAGGGCAGGCCAACATTCAAATCCAGGAAATACAGAGAACGCCACAAAGATACTCCTCGAGAAGAGCAACTC
>NC_037682.1:15274206-15274767 GCF_003255815.1 Theropithecus gelada | reverse complement strand
CTAGTCTCTGATAAAACAGACTTTAAACCATCAAAGATCAAAAGAGACAAAGAAGGCCATTACATAATGGTAAAGGGATCAATTCAACAGGAAGAGCTAACTCTCCTAAATATATATGCACCCAATACAGGAGCACCCAGATTCATAAAGCAAGTCCTTAGAGACTTACAAAGAGACTTAGACTCCCATACAATAATAATGGGAGACTTCAACACTCCATTGTCAACATTAGACAGATCAACGAGACAGAAAGTTAACAAGGATATCCAGGAATTGAACTCATCTCTGCAGCAAGCAGACCTAATAGACATCTATAGAACTCTCCACCCCAAATCAACAGAATATACATTCTTCTCAGCACCACATCGCACTTATTCCAAAATTGACCACATAATTGGAAGCAAAGCACTCCTCAGCAAATGTACAAGAACAGAAATTATAACAAACTGTCTCTCAGACCACAGTGCAATCAAACTAGAACTCAGGACTAAGAAACTCAATCAAAACCGCTCCACTACATGGAAACTGAACAACCTGCTCCTGAATGACTACTGGGTACAT
>NC_037682.1:15055918-15274196 GCF_003255815.1 Theropithecus gelada | reverse complement strand
GAAAATTAATTCAAGATGGATTAGAGACTTAAATGTTAGACCTAATACCATAAAAATCCTAAAAGAAAACCTAGGTAGTACCATTCAGGACATAGGCATGGGCAAAGACTTCATGTCTAAAACACCAAAAGCAACGGCAGCAAAAGCCAAAATTGACAAATGGGATCTCATTAAACTAAAGAGCTTCTGCACAGCAAAAGAAACTACCATCAGACTGAACAGGCAACCTACAGAATGGGAGAAAATTTTTGCAATCTACTCATCTGACAAAGGGCTAATATCCAGAACCTACAAAGAACTCCAACAAATTTACAAGAAAAAAACAAACAACCCCATCAAAAAGTGGGCAAAGGATATGAACAGACATTTCTCAAAAGAAGACATTCATACAGCCAACAGACACATGAAAAAATGCTCATTATCACTGGCCATCAGAGAAATGCAAATCAAAACCACAATGAGATACCATCTCACACCAGTTAGAATGGCGATCATTAAAAAGTTAGGAAACAACAGGTGCTAGAGAGGATGTGGAGAAATAGGAACACTTTTACACTGTTGGTGGGATTGTAAACTAGTTCAACCATTATGGAAGACAGTATGGCGATTCCTCAAGGATCTAGAACTAGATGTACCATATGACCCAGCCATCCCATTACTGGGTATATACCCAAAGGATTATAAATCATGCTGCTATAAAGACACATGCACATGTATGTTTATTGCAGCACTATTCACAATAGCAAAGACTTGGAATCAACCCAAATGTCCATCAGTGACAGATTGGATTAAGAAAATGTGGCACATACACACCATGGAATACTATGCAGCCATAAAAAAGGATGAGTTTGTGTCCTTTGTAGGGACATGGATGCAGCTGGAAACCATCATTCTCAGCAAACTATCGCAAGAACAGAAAACCAAACACCGCATGTTCTCACTCATAGGTGGGAACTGAACAATGAGATCACTTGGACTCGGGAAGGGGAACATCACACACCGGGGCCTATCATGGGGAGGGGGGAGGAGGGAGGGATTGCACTGGGAGTTATACCTGATGTAAATAACGAGTTGATGGGTGCTGACGAGTTGATGGGTGCAGCACACCAACATGGCACAAGTATACATATGTAACAAACCTGCACGTTATACACATGTACCCTAGAACTTAAAGTATAATAATAATAATAAATAATAATAATAAATTAAAAAAATAAAATAAAATTTAAAAAATAATAAAAAATTACTTTCAGGCAAATTTTTATCTAAAATATCTATTTTGTGGCATAAAAACCCAGGACATGATGTTTTAAGTAAAACACATTCTGATCAATGAATCCTATGCTCAATAAAATTGTCGGAATTTTTTAGGTTTGCCAATGCTCTGGAATTCTGTCCTTCATATCTATGCTGAAAACAACTAAAAAAATTTAGTTAGTTAAAAATATCAAAATTAAAAGTCAATATTGTGTATTTGTAATAAAAAGTGGAGGGAATTAAAGCACAGTAAAATACAGTTATATCTAAGTAATTATTTCAAATATTATTTTATAAAGAACAAAAATTTCAAATATAGTTCTTGAAAAATGCATTATGGGAAACAGTTTTAAAACCCTGTCTCTACTAAAACTACAAAAATTAGCTGAGTGTGGTGCCACTCACCTGCAGTTCCAGCTACTTGGGAGGCTGAGGCAGGAGAGTCGCTTGACCTGGGGAGGCAGAGGTTCCAGTGAGTCGAGATCATGCCACTGCACTCCAGCCTGGCGACGGCGACAGAGCCAGACTCCATCTCAAAAAGAAAAAAAAAAAAAAAAGGTTATCTGTATCTAATATCTCAGTTGATTTTGAAAAGTATGAAAAACGGGCAGGGGAGAAGATAGGTGATATTCTGCTAATTTCCTCAAACTGTTTAAGAAATGATTCAGTATAAACTATAATATTACTTAGATGTGAATAATTGTAGAAAAGTTTATTCTACTTATATTCTTTACCTTTTAATATTAATTACTTTAATAGTAAGTACAAATAGAATGTACTTTTTCAAATATGCATTGTGTCTATCATCTATCTATCTTTTCCCCCAAAATAAGAAAAAAAAATGAAAGAATGAAACTATCATTCAAAAGAAAAATAAGCAAACAAAAATGGGTAAGAAATTATATAAAAAAATATTTTTAAGAAAGTTTTTGGAAGCAGAATAAAACATATCAATTATTATAATAAATGTTGATAGGTATATTTTCCTATAAAAATATGTTAGGTTGATTTAAGAAGCAAAAGAATGTTTTTAAGAGGCAAAAAATAGCACCATGGAAAAGCTATTACTCTTTTATTCAATATTTTTTCAGAAAGTTCTACAAAGTGAAATAAGCCATGTCCTCCAACCAATAAAGGTGATAGATATCTGACTGTCCCTATGAAAACCTCAAGACAACTAAGAAATTGTTAGAACTAATATGGAAATTCCTTAAGATGACCAATAATTAACTAATTTCCATTTAGTCACTTTGTTCTCTTTCCCTCTATGGAACATACTGTCTGTTGGGTATCCATAGGACATCCAGTTCTAAGCAAGATTTCACTCCAGTACGTCTGAACACTTCTACTCCCACCATTTGAGGTTTTTGCTTGTGAAGTCAACTGTGTTTGTTTCCAACTGTCAATCAACCAAGCACACTTAATATTGTAAAAGTTAATAGTGCATGAAATGTTGTATACACTATTGAACTATGAATGTGAAAGAGGATTCTTTCAATGGATATCAATGTAAATATTTTGAAATTATTTGATAAAATGAGTTGCAAACAAACAGTAACTTACTGATGAATTAGCTAAGATGGGCAGAGCTACTATATATGTTTGAGGGAAAAGATCATAAAAATCTTGGATAATGTAGCATGCATTTCGTTTCACAAGAATGTTTAAAGACACTGATACTGCAAATTGTAGACAACGATTTGGGAACGTGGTTCACATAAGAAAACTTCAGTTTGCAATAATCATCCCACACAAAACACATACACAAAAAGGCTTGATCATATATCAGAGGGCTGGGGGTAAAAATGTTCATTTATATGTCTTAAGTTAAATTTTTATAATGTATACATTTAAAAAATTAATTTCCTTGTAATTGACTTTTCAATTAATTGATCAAGCACTGGTTGCTTTGGATAAAAGGGCTTTTACTATACGTAAAACACAGTAGTTTTCCCCATATCGACAATAACTAGTTAGAAAATTATAATGCCAAAAGTCACACAAATATAAAATATCAATAAATGTAACATGTAATAACTAATACAAATTTAAGGCAATTGTTAAAGCTTATTTGATGGTAAAACTTAGTATTTTAAGAATATTGTGTGTCTTCAAAATAACACACAATTTTGCTGAAAATCTGGTAAGAATTTCAAGAGAATTTGTGTTTGTACATGCACATGTACTTTATAATGTGATTTTAAAGCTTATTTGGAAGAAAAATCATTTGAGAATAAGTAGATGTTAAATAAGAATATTTAGATGTATTCTCATTTAGATGTTAAATGAGAATAAGATGTTAAAGTAGATGTTAAAAAACCATTAAAATGTTAAGAAAGATGTTTAAAAAAGAACAAAAGTGAAACTGTACTAAAAATTAAAATATTGCATAAATTATAATATTTCATAAATAATGTATTATAATTGCATCAGAAATGAAAAATAAGTGCAGGAATAGAGATACAGTTCCATAAAACAAAAATACCCACGAATATATGAGTCTTAAATACACAGTAAAGTCAAGATAGGATAACACAGTGGTTCAGAGCTCTTTGCCATCAGATTACTTGTGTTCTAACTAATCTTGGATACTTTACATAAAATCTTTATACTTCAATTTTCTCATCTATCATATGGGAATAATAAATGTACTTACCAATAGGGTTTCTGTGATGATCCGATGAAAACAAATAAAAGGGACTTAAAGCTAGTGCCTGTAAACATCCACTAAATGTCAGCTCTTACTGTTTTTCAAATAACCACAGCTTTGGAATAATGGGCTAATATTTGTTGTGCCATTATTTTCCTGTTACTATAAACTGAAGTTTATTTTGGATGATCAAAATTTATATTCTCAAAAAGTGAAATCATAAAGGTAACAGAAGACTGTATAGTTAAGGACAAAACTAAGACTTCATTGCAACGAGCTTAATTACTAGAAGGTAGAATCCACCTTGCAATCTTTGGTTCTTGGATTTTGCACTTTTAATATATATCAATTGCTTTGCAATTTAGTCATCGACATTGCAAAAATATGCGTAGAAAAGACAGATTAGTTGAACAACTCTGTTGCAGTGTCTGAAACAAATACCCAAACTCTGTCTGGGTCTAAACTTGTAGGAGAGGGAGGCAATCTCCTATGAACTGAGAGTTGAGAAGTCTCCAAAAATATCTCTTGCCTCAGTGTTCCTCTAAAGGCACTGACACTGTGAAGGAATTTCTTGCTAAGCATTCCTACAAGAAAACGCACAGGCTTTAAAGTCTCCCCACCTGCGTTTAATCCTGACTCTGCCCCCTGCCAGGTCTCTGGCTTTGGGAAATTTACTCAGTAAATAAAGCTTACAAAGCAGTTTTCTTAGGTATCTTGCAGAGTTAGTGTGAATATCAGTAAAAAAAAATATATATATATGGAAAGTGCCCTGTGCTGTGCCTAGCTTTTCTTTCCTGAAACCTTTTTTTATTGCAAAATACACATAACATAAAATGTACCATCTTAAGCATTTTAAGTGCAGTTCAGCAGTGTTAAGTACATTTATATTCTTGTGCAACCATCACCTCACTACCATCTGTCTCCAGAACTCTTTTCATCTTGCGAAACTGAATCTCTAAACTGTTAAACAATGATTCCCATTTCTCCCTATCCCCAGCCTCTGGCAATCACTGTTCTACTCTCTGTCTCTATAATTTTGACTACTTTAGAGTCCTCATATAAGCGAAATAATACAGTTTTTATCTTTTGTGACTGACTTATTTTGCTTAGTATGTTTAGCTTTTAATATGGGTTCACCCCTTCCCAGTCCCTTACCCTCTCCAATTACTTGAATACTATCTTACCTCCTTGAAATCATGGAAACTCCCTCAGCCTGACAACCTTTTTCTTCTTTCATTTTCTTAGCTAATTTCTGAAGCTTGCAGCTCAGGATTCAACTCAAAAATTAGTTATCTAGAAAGCATCACTAATTCTCATCTTCCTCTCACCTTCAGGATAAGGCGTCCCTCCTATGAACTACTATAGAACTGCGCATGTTTCTCAATTACAAAACTGTTAGCCCTGCATCAGGCTAATTGCTGACAAGTGAGCAAGCAGATAAGCAAGGAAGCTAGCCAGCCTTTATTGAGCACTTTATATGCTGAAATCATATTCTCAGCTCTGTAGGGGAATACGAAATAAAATTATATTAAAAAAAGTCCATGTTGGCCGGGCACGGTGGCTCACACCTGTAATCCCAGCACTTTGGGAGGCCAAGGCGGGCGCATCAAGAGGTCAGAAGTTTGAGACCAGCCTGACCAACATGGTGAAACCCCGTCTCTACTGAAAATACAAAAATTAGCTGGGCGTGGTGGTGTGTGCCTTTAATCCCAGCTACTCAGAAGGCTGCGGCAGGAGAATTGCTTGAACCTGGGAGACACAGGTTGCAGTGAGCCGAGATTGCACTATTGCATTCCAGCCTGGGTGACAGAGTGAGACTCCGTCTAAAAAAAAGAAAAAAAAAAAAGAAAGGTTCTTGTCTCAATCATATAAAGGAGATCTAACATTTAATGAAATCTGGGAAAAAATCTTCTAAATTAAGGTTTTTAAAATTATCTTTTTAGAAAATTAGATATAAAATACTCCTTCTCCCAAATAGAACAATACATAGGTAGATCAACAGATAGATAGATAGATGAATGGATAGATCCATAGATAAATAGAGCAATGCCTAAAAACATAGGTAGATACAAAGATACATATATACATAGTCAAGCACATTTGGAAAACACTAAAAATTCTATCTCTTTGTGATCCACAATGATATTAGCATTAAAAGCCTCTGAGAATTATGTATTATACATGAGAAATATGTATAAATTTAACTCTTTTAAAAAAATTTCTGTATGAAATGTTTTTTTCACACAGTTCAACTAGCATTTCATAAAAGCCTCTTTAGATGCTGTAAAAAGCATTTCAGATATAATAATAAGTTACATCGTGATATTTAGGCAGTATCTAAGCTATCTTTATGTGTTAATTCAGTTACACTTCACAGCAACACCATGGGACAGGTAGTATTTTAATGTCTTTCTTGCAAATAAAGAGCTGAGGTCCCAAAAGATTAGGTAACTAGTCCAAGATCAAACAGCTGGTCAGTGGTGGAGTTGAGATTTAAGCTGAAGCATATTGAATCTAGAAAACGAAGACCTGAGTTTGGGCTCTATTGGGTAAGTCACAATAAACGTTCATTTTTTTCATCTGGGAAGCGTGGATACGCAATTCATCATGTTATCTGAGTTATTCAATTCTTTTTCAATAGACCTTTAAGAGCTCCCTACAGTGGAAAGCAGGGATTGGCAAACTTTTGTTACAAAGGGCCAGACTGTAAATATTTTAGGCATCATGGACCAAATCAGTTACTTGAACATAATTTGTCTTTCTCCCTTTCTCCCTCTCCTCTCTTCCTCCCTCCTTTCTTTCTCTTTCTTTTCTTAAACATGTAAAACATATTCTTTGTTAAATGGCTGTAAAAAGGAGGCTGAATTTTAACTTTAGGTTTAACTTGCCTACCCTTGCTATAAAGTATTAAACAGTATAAGTTAATGTCAGTCAGGAAAAAGAAGAGCCAATTAGTTGTTAAACGGTAAAGTGTCTGAAGCTGGTTCCTTAAACCTCTTTGCAATTCACTTCATTTCATCAGCCATCAAAGAAATTTTATACCGGCAAACTTTTTTTCAGAAATGCTAAAAGTTTCTGCCATAGATGATTAAGGGAACTCGTTCACAATGCTTTCCTGCCCTATATATCACGTTCTTAAAGGATAAAATGCAGTAAGAATAGATGGGCTCTTGATGTGTAAAATCTTCTAGAAATACTTTAACAAGTGAATAGAAGGTAATGACCTTGAAACAGCTACATAGGAATGAAAAAGACAGCCGGGCGCGGTGGCTCACTCCTGTATCCCAGCACTTTGGGAGGCTGAGGCAGGCGGATCACCTGAGGTCAGGAGTTTGATACCGGCCTGGCCAACATGGAAACCCGGCCTCTACTAAAAATACAACAATGAGCCGGGCGTGGTGGCAGGCGGCTGCAATCTCAGCTACCCGGGAGGCTGAGGCAGGAGAATCGCTTGAACTCAGGAGGAGGAGGCTGCAATGAGCCGAGACTGTGCCAGTGCACTCCAGTCTGGTGAACAGAGCAAGAACAACAACAACAAAAAAGCCGGGCGCGGTGGCTCACGCCTGTAATCCCAGCACTTTGGGAGGCCGAGGCAAGCAGATCACGAGGTGAAGAAATCCAGACTATCCTGGCCACATCGTGAAAGCCTGTCTCTACTAAAAATACGAAACTTAACTGGGCGGGTGGCACGCACCTGTAGTCCCAGCTACTCTGGAGGCTGAGGCAGGAGAATCTCTTGAACCCCTGAGGCGGAGGTTGCAGTGAGCCGAGATCGCGCCACTGCACTGTGGCCTGACGACAGAGCGAGACTTGGTTTCAGAAAAAAACAAAAACAAAAACACAAAAGCAAACAAACAAAAAACAACAAAAAAGGAAAGAGTAGGCTGATGTTCAGGAAAAGAGGGGGGTTTTCAGAAAGCTGTGCTTGGGATACAGCAAAAGAAAGAAGGATACCAAGAAAGTAAGAATACCACGGAATTATCCTAAACCAGTCTCCTGCATGGGAAGACCAGCCTCCATTTCCGCACCACCCTTTTTACTCAGAGGCGATTCTCTGATTTAGCCTGATTTATCCACATCATTTTGTGCCCTATATGACGTCTCTTTTAACTAATGAGACTCCAAAGAGAAGAAATTTCCCTAGTGGCTTTTCTCAAGCCAAATCCAACTGAAATCATATTTCAGAGAAATTTCCTGGGTTAATAAACTGGAACAAAGTTAGTGGGCAACTCTTCATGTGACAATCACAGACTACTATCTGGAGTCCATGGAGAGATCCCCTCCCTGTTATGTAGTTTTGTATTAGGAGTCCTTGTTTTTATGAATATTATATTTATAATGTAATATTATGTTCCTATTTATATTTATAATTTAAGGTCCCATGAAGCGTATGGCTTGGCTTAATTATTATTCATTCGTGTGCATTTGCTTGCTGCCTTTGCCATGAGCAAGCGCATTATTTCTGGATACATCCCAACTAAGTAGTCACCGTACTTTCAGCTTCTATCACCAGCTTTTATCAGTCAAATTATAAATATGCCTCTATTACCTGTGGGGAATCTAGTTTCTGTCTCCTGTCACTACTGGGGATGTTAACTCCTCATTCTCTACTGGGATTGAAATTCTTATCCCCATTGACTATTTCTGTTTTCAATATTCCATAGTCTTCTAAATTTAGTCATCAGTAATCACTGTGGTTTCAATTCTATTTCTGGTTTTCAGAAATTTTAATATTATTTTTGACTCTGGTGGTTACATAAAGTTTATTTTTTCCCATTATTGGAATGTGTTTAGAGTAGAATTAGAAGGTTTCATGTACATTCATTTTATTTTCTCTATAAAAGAAACTGATCGTAGAATTTGTCCTAATAAGAATACCACAAAATTAAGCATTTTCCCCAAAAAACATTGAGAAGTCTAACATATGCTTAAGCCTCCTCTTTTCTAAGAATATATTTTCTCCATTTACTTTCCAATGAGGATCTCAACTAAAACTCTGCTACCCAAAAGGTGGCATAAGGATCAGTGTAATCCGGGAAATGTTTGTTGCTGGTTTGATAAAAGATATGCATAGAAATTGAAAATAAGTTTCAAAGCTTTTAGAGCCATTTGACATTGCCACACCACTGACCCAGCAATCTTCCCTCTCATGTTGTTGAATATATACATCAGTTCTGGTGTGGCCACACTTCTGTGTGATGAATCTCATCTAGCATAAATGGGATAGTGGAATAAGCCATAGAACACATTAAGTTGTATGATATTTTAAGGTTAGCTTGTCAAATGTAATCTAAAATTAAACAAATATTTGAGAAAATGAGAGCTTTTTTTGGTCTGTGTATATATAGCTTTTAATAAACAGCTTTGAAAAATGCTATATATATATAGATAGCATTTTATTTTATTTTATTTTGTTTTATTTTACTTTAAGTTCTGGGATACATGTGCTGATCATGCAGGTTTGTTACATAGGTATACATGTGTCATGCTGGTTTGCTGCACCCATCAACCTGTCATCTAGGTTTTAAGTTCCACATGCATTAGGTATTTGTTCTAATGCTCTCCCTTTCCTTTCCCCCAACCCCTTGACAGGCCCCGGTGTGTGATGTTCACCTCCCTGTGTCCAAGTGTTCTCATTGTTCAACTACCACTTGCGAGTGAGAATATGAGGTGTTTGATTTTTCTGTTCCTGTGTTAGTTTGCTGAGGATGATGGTTTCCAGTTTCATCCATGTCCCTTCGAAGGACATGAACTCATTCTTTTTTATGGCTGCATAGTATTCCATGATGTATACGTGCCACATTTTCTTTATCTAGTCTATCATTGATGGGCATCTGACTTGGTTCCAAGTCTTTGCTATTGTAAATAGTGCTGAAATAAACATACGTGTACATGTGTCTCAGAAACACCATTTGACCCAGCAATCCCATTACTGGGTATATCCCCAAAGGAAAATGAAAGCATTTAAAATTTTTTTTAAGTGTTGCTTTTATAGTACTTAATTTTTAATCAAAAATTATAGCTAAATTAGAAAAGCAAAGTCTATATACTTTTTAACTTAAAAAATTGAAGTGTAGTTTTCATACTGTGAAATGCAGTATACATTTCAATTATATTTGACAAATGCATGCATTCATGTAACCTACATCTTTACCAAGATTTCATTGCCCCAGAAAGTTCCCCTGTGTCCCTAGCTGGTCAATACCTGCCCTGAAACACAACACTTCTTTCTTTCTTTCTTTTCTTTGAAATTATAGGTTAGCTTTGATTGCTACTGAACTTCATGCAGATTGAGTCATACAGTATGCACTCCTTTGTTGTCTGGATTCTCTCATTAGATTTATCCACATTGTTGGATGTATCTGCAGTTCACTCTTTGCATTGCTGAACAGTATTTCATTGTATGAACATACTGAAATTACTGATCTGTTCTGTGGAAAAACATTTGTCCTGGCTAAATACTTTCTGGAGTCAAATTTCTGGCTAAATACTTGTCCTGGCTAAATACTTTCTGAGTCAAATTTCTGGATCATAGAACTGAAGGATTTTTAATTTTATGAGAACCTTCATATTGCCTTACACTTTTATCATCAGTGTATTAGAGTTCATTTGCTCCACATTCTAGCCAGCGTTTAGTGTTGGCAGTCCTTTAAATTTTAGACATTCTAAAATCACATTATCATTGTGGTTTTAATTTTTATTTCCCTGAATAATAATGTTGAAAACTTTTTTAATGGAAATATGGGGCATGAGTATGTCTTTCTTTGCAAAGTATCTGGTCAATGTTTTGCGATTTAAAAAATTATGCTGTTTATCTTTTCATTAATTACTTGTCAATATTCTCTACATATTCTGGCATAAGTTCATTTTCAGAACTTATATTTCTCAAAGTGTTGATTTATGTATTTATTTTCTTATGTTGTCTTTTAATGTATACACAGTTTAATGCTGGTTATGTCAAATTTGTAATTTATTTAATTATTCCTTTGTGGTTAGTGTTTCTTGTGTTATGTCCAGGCCATTTTTGCATGCTGAAAATAGATGGTCATGGATTGGAGGTTCAATATTGTAAACATGTTCAATATTTTAAACATTGTAAAATTTGAGCTAGATTATAAACTAGACATTGAAAGCCAAAATTCAAATTTTCTAGAATTAAACATAAATTTACCATTTATTTTAAAGCCTAATTTAGATATGACCAGAATAAATCATTGGATATTTTTGTCAAAAATAGTTATATATTTTCTGAACACTACATAGTAGTAAAGAAATTGTGATATGGTTTGGCTCTCTGTCCCCACCTAAACCTCATCTTGTAGCTCCCATAATTCCCACATGTTGTGGCAGTGACCCCGTGGGAGATGAGGTGGTATTTCCTGTGCTGTTCTTGTGACAGCGAATGGGTCTCATGAGATCTGATGGTTTTAAAAGAGAGAGTTTCTCTGCAGAAGTGAAGAACTCTCCTTGCCTGCTGCCATCCACATACGATGTGACTTGCTCCTCTTTGCCTTCTGCCATGATTATGAGGCCTCCTCAGCTATGTGGAACTGAAGTCCAACAAATCTATTTCTTTCATAAATTGCCCCGTCTTGGCTATGTCTTTATCAGCAGTGTGAAAATGGATTAATACAGTGAATTGGTACCAGTAGAGTGGAGCGCTGCTGGAAAGATACCTGAAAATGTGGAACTGACTTTGGAACTGAGTAACAGGCAGAAGTTGGAACAGTTTGGAGGGCTCAGAAGAAGACAGGAAAATGTGGGACAGTTTGGAACTCCATACAGACTTGTTGAATGGCTTTGACCAAAATGCTGATAATAATATGGACAATGAAATCCAGACTGAGGTGGTCTCAGATGGAGATGAAGAACTTGTTGGGAACTGGAGCAATGGCGACTCTTGTTATGTTTTAGCAAAGATATTGGTGGCATTTTGCCCCTGCCCTAGTGATCTGTGAAACTGAACTTGAGAGAGATGATTTAGGGTATCTTGTGGAAGAAATTTCCAAGCAGCAAAACATTCAAGAGGTGGACTTGGGTGCTGTTAAAGGCACACCGTTTTATAAGAGAAACAGAGCATAGAAATTCAGAAAATTTGTAACCTGACAATGCAATAGAAAAGAAAATCCCATTTTCTGAGGAGAAATTCAAGCCAGCTACAGATATTTGCATAAGTAACGAGGATCCCAATGTTAATTCCCAAGACAATGGGGAAAATGTCTCCAGGGCATGTCAGGGGTCTTCACAGCAGCCCCTACTTTTACAGGCCCAGAGGCCTAGAAGGAAAAAGGGGTTACTTGGGCCAGGCCCAGAGTCCCTGTGCCTTGTGCAGCGTAAAGACTTGGTGCCCTGCATCCCAGCTGCTCCTGCTGTGACCGAAAGGGGCCAACGTAGAGCTTGGGCTGTGGCTTCAGAGGGTGCAAGCCTCAAGCCTTGGCAGCTTCCACATGGTGTTGAGCCTTCCAGTGCACAGAAGTCAAGGCACATTGAGGTTTGGGAACCTCTGCCTAGATTTCAGAGGATGTATGGAAACGCCTGATTGTCCAGGCAGAAGTTTGCTGCAGGGGTGGGGCTCTCATGGAGAACCTCTGCTAGGGCAGTGGGGAAGGAAAATGTGGGGTTGGGGCCCCCACACAGAATCTCTACTGGAGCACCACCCAGTGGAGCTGTGAGAAGAGGGCCATCATTCTCCAGACCTCAGAATGGTAGATCCACTGACAACTTGCACTGTGTGCCTGAAAAAGCTGAAGACACCCAAAGCCAACTAGTGAAGGCAGCTGGGAGGGAGGCTGTATCCTGCAAAGCCACAGAGGCAGAGCTCCCCAAGACCATGGGAACCCACCTCTTGCGTCAGTGTGACCTGGATGTGAGGTGTGGAGTCAAAGGAGATCACTCAGGCGCTTCATGATTTGACTGCCCTGCTGGATTTTGGACTTGCATGGGGCCTATAGCACCTTTGTTTCGGCCAATTTCTCCCATTTGAAATGGTTGTATTTAACCAATGCCTGTACCCCCATTGTATCTAGGAAATAACTAACTTGCTTTTGATTTTACAGTCTCATAGGTGGAAGGGACTTGCCTTGTCTTGGATGAGAATTTGGACTGTAGACCTTTGAGTTAATGCTGAAATGAGTTGAGACTTTGGAGGACTATTGGGAAGCATGATTGGTTTTGAAATGTTAAGATATGAGATTTGGGAGGGACCATGGGCCAAATGATATGGTTTGACTCTGTGTCCCCACCCAAATCTCATCTTGTAGCTCCCATAATTCCCACATGTTGTAGAAGGGACCTGGTGGGAGATGATTGAATCACGGGGGTGGGTCTTTCCCATGCTGTTCTCATGATAGGGAATGGGTCTCACAAGATCTGATGGTTTTAAAAACGGGAGTTTGTCTGCACAAGTACTTTCTTTGCCTGCTGCCATCCATGTAAGATATGACTTGCCCCTCTTGCCTTCTACCATGATTTTGAGGCATCCCCAGCCATGTGAAACTGTAAGTTCAATAAAATTCTTACTTTTGTAAATTGTCCAGTCTCGGGTATGTCTATCAGCTGGGTGAAAATGGACGAATACAAATGCTAACAATGGATGTGATTCCAAAGAAATAGAGACAAAAAGAGTTCACTGTAGTTTTACTCAGAAACATGATCCCTTATATGTAGAGTTCAATTTTGTGATCATAATTAATGTTGAAGTGCTTAAAAACCATAGTGTGTTATTTGCAGAGATGAACTGTTTAAGGAAACAAGGAAATCATCAAAACTTAAGCAATGTTTACATATAAAATGCAAAGTAATAATTTCAAAACAAAGATGATTTTGTTTAAAAGATGATTTTACATAAAGTAAGAACCCTGAATGCAAGTAATAGAATTTCCATCTTCTTTCAATGGTGCATGTAACATTTACAAATATAAAATGCATCCTAGGGCAACAAATTCTAAAGAATTACATATTCCAGACCTGGCTCTCTGAATGTAATAGAACAAATGTAGAATTCAACAATGAAACTGTAATCTACTCATAAATATTTGGAAACTGGGAGTTTCTAGGTTTCTCTTTCAAAAATCTGAAAGAGAAAATACCAGATTAAAAAGCTGACAGAGCAGATGTTCAATATTTTACTTGTGAATATTAATCTTCTGTGGGATTTTCATAGAGGACTAATATTTGCCAAGACAAAAAACAATATATACAATTGTTGATATATTAGGTAATGACTGTATTAGAGATGTTTGTTTGGAAATGGGTGAATCTGTGGCTCAGGTATCACTTTTCAGTGACAGCAGATCTTTATATATTCACAAACTGTCTAATAATATGGAAGACCAACTTATAAAACAAATAATGCCAGTAAATTATTTTGCATTGCAACTTGACGCATGCCCAGATGTTGATGATAGATATTATTTTAGTATATTTACAATTTGACCATAATGGTGTTAAGAAGAAAATATTTTTCTTTCATCTCCATTGCTAATAACACGACTAGTACAAAACTGTAAGATAATGTGAAGAATTACATTATCAACTAAATTGTGAAGGTGCATATATTGAAAGAGCAGGTTCAATGAAAGAGCAGGTTTTGGAGTAGTTACCTAAGGTCTTTTGTATCATGTAAATAAATGCACTGCTTCTATCTTTAAAAAAAATCAGCTGAACTAAACAGTATACTTAATAACATAGTAAAAGTTGAAAACTCAGTAAAGGATTGAGATTATTCTCTTTATTATGCAATAATATGGAAACTAATCATAAACAACCATTATTGTATGCTGACTTGCTCTGGTTATTGAAGGAAAAAGTTCTGTAGAGAAGGTCTGAAATACAGAACAAAATCTTAGTGTTTCTGTGACAGAAAAAGAACAGTTTCATTCTGATTTTGTACAGATATGAATTAGACAGCCAGACTTGTTTAGTTATCTAATATCTTTGGTATTTTTACTTATATTAGTACTTCCATGTAAAGAATAAATGCAAGATATTTTTGAAATATCAAGTAAAATGAAAGGGTAAAAACAAAAGCTAAAAGCTTGAAAGAAAAGAGTTCCAAAAGACTGTGGTTATGATGTGTTCTATAATTATCATGTTATTACATACCCTGATATTGCTCATCTGGGAAAAATTGTCACTTACAAATTTGATAGGATATTTGGAACTTTACTTTCTGTCAAAAGAAAAGCCCTGCATTCAATGTTCATGAATCTGGAATCCATTTTTTTAATCCAAAGATATTTAGATCTAATATTTTACAGGACAAATCACTGGGCAAAAATTGACTGACAAATGGAGGTTAATTTTGAAAACACAACACTTAATTTCAGACAAACATTTTAAAAAGTAGATATTCTAAATCTGTTGAAGTTGTTTTAATATCCCATCTTAAATTGCTACCAACATGCAGATGTATATTGGCAGCAATTTAAGATGGGATGTTAAAGAAATGAAACCTAGAAACTCCCAGTTTCCAAACATTTATGAGTAGATTACAGTTTCATTGTTGAATTCTACATTTGTTTTATTACATTCAGAGAGCCAGGTCTGGAATATATAATTCTTTAGAATTTGTTGCCCTAGGATGCATTTTATTTTTGTAAATGTTACATGCACTATTGAAAGAAGATGGAAATTCTATTACTTGCATTCAGGGTTCTTACCTTATGTAAAATCATCTTTATCTTAGTGTTGCTCACATCTTTTATATCCTTGTTAATAGTTTTCTGCTTTATAGTTCAAATCCTGAAAAAGGTAAATTAAATTTCTTTACTCTTATTGTAGAATTATTTCTTCTTATATTTCTGCCAGTTTTAAAATGTATTCAATACTACATTATTACATTTTTATATTATAACTGTTGTTTCCTCTTAATAAATGATCTCTTTCCTCATTATTCCCATCTCCTTTTATTCCTATTGATACTTAACCCTAAGTGTATGTGCTCTTAATATTGTTATAGTTGTTTTCCTAGGCCACATTATTTTACTTAGTCATTTCTTTCTTTTTAAAGTTTTTGTATAATGCTGTTTACATATGTCTTTGTAAGTAAACTTACACTATTTTTCTATAGTTTGAAGTGTTTGTTGGTTATTACTTTTTAATATTAAACTTTAAATTTTGGAATAATTTAGACTTACAGAAAGGTGACAAAGATAGTATAGAAATTCCTATATATCTTTCACTCAGCACTCCTAATGTAGTTATCACGTTACATAAGCATAGTATATTTGTCAAAGCTTGGAAATTAATAGTCATATGTTATTGTTAACTAATCTACAAAATTTCCACAAATGTGCTTTTTCTATTCCAGGATCCAATCCAGGAAAGCACATTCCATTTACTCATCATGGCTCTTAGTCTCCTTTGATGTGTGGCAGTTCCTCAGCCTTTTGTTGTTTTTCATGACCTTGACGTAGGGTTTTGTAAACTGTCCCTTGATTTGAATGCCTCTGGTGTTCTCACATGGTTATACTGGGGCTGTAGGCTTTGGGAAAGAGTATCATGGGGACTAAGTGCCATTCTCATCACAGTGATCCCTTAGTATTTGTGGGGAATTGGTTCTAGAACCCCTGTGCCAAAATCTTCAGATGCTCAAGCCCCTTATATAAAACGGTGTAGTATCCCTCTCGCTATATTTTAAATTATCTTTAGATTACTTTTAATAGATAATGCAGTGTAAATGTTACATGAATAGTTGTTATAATGTATATTTGTTCATATTATTTTTATTGTTGTGGTTAATTTTCATTGTTTCTTTTTCCCCAATATGTTTTATACACAGTTGAATCTGCAGACGTGCAACCAAAATATGGCTGGTCAACTGTTCACCACATGAAGTGTATTAGTTTCCCATTGCTACTATAGCAAGTTTTCATAATTTTTAATATATTCTAAATACAAGTCCTTGATCTGATATAAGATTTGCAAATATTTTCTCCTGCTTTTTGGTTAATACTACTTTCTTGATGTTGCCCTCTAGAACAAAAAACATACTAATTTTGATGAACTCTAATGTACCTATTTTTTCTTTTGCTGTTCTGCTTTTAGTGTTGTGTATGTAAAAAGTCTTTTCCTAACTAAAGTTCACAAAGATTTCCTTCTCTGTTTTCTCCTAAGAGTACTGCAGATGTAGCTCTTACATTTAGGCCTAGAGTTTAAGTTAATTTTTGCATGTGGTGTGAAGAAAGGACTCAACTTCATACGTTTTCTTCGCAATATTTTTATTGAGATATTATTCACAATCTAAAATTCATCATTTTAAAGTGCACAATCTGTTTCTTCATGTTCATAATGTTTTTCACCCATCACAAATATCTTATTTCATAACATTTCTATCACCACAAAAAGTAATTCCGTATATGTTAGTTGTTACCTCCATTCCTCTTATCCCCAAATCCCCTGTCAATGAGTAATCGAATTTCTGTTTCTATTGATTCACCTATTCTAGATATTGAATATAAGTGGAATTATGTAATATTTGTCTTTTGGTATCTGGATTCTTTTACTTAGCATAATATCTTTAAAGTTCTTCCATGTTGTAACACATATCAGTACTTTGTTCTCTTTTATGACTGAATAATATTCCATTTTATGAATATACCACATTTAATTCATGTATTCATCGGTTGATGAATATTTAGGTTCTTTTCACCTTTTGACAATTTTGAATAATGCTGCTATGAGCACTCATATGCAAACTTTGTCTGATCATATGTTTTCAATTCTCTTCGACATATACCTAGAAGCAAAATCATCAGGTCATATATGGTAACTCTGTTTAACATTTAGCGGACTGCCAAACCATAGCTGCTGGACCACTTTACATCCCCTGCAGCAAGATATTAGGGTTCCTATTTCTCCACAATAACTCAAAAATTTACTGTGTCCATTTCCCTCATTACTGCCATCCTAGCAGGTATAAAGTGGTATCTTACTGTGGATTTTTTTTTTTTTTCTTACAGAGTCTCACTCTTTCACTCAGGCTGAAGTGCAATAGTGCAATCACTGCTCATTGCAGCCTCAAACTTTGGGCTAAAGCGCTCCTCCTGCCTCAGCCTCCTGAATAGCTGAGACTACAGGCATGCACCACTACAATTGGCTGATTTTTTGATTTTTTTGTAGAGATGAGATATCACTATGTTGCCCAGGCTGGTCTTGAGTTTCCAGTCCCAAGCGATCTTCCCACCTAGGCCTCCAAAAGTGCTGGGATTGCAAGCATGAGCCACCATACCTGCCTTACTACGGATTTGATTTGCATTTACTAAAGACACTGAGCATCTTTTTCTGTGTTTATTGGACATTGGTGGTCGTCTTTGGAGCAATATACATTTAAATATATTGCCCAGTCTAAAATTTGGCTACTTATCTTTCTAATGTTAAGTTGTAAGCGTTCTATGTGTATTCTAGATACTAGTCCTTATCAAAATGCTGTATTTGATTACTGATAAGAGAAACCTTTTATTTTAGATATTATTACAAATGAAATTGCTTTCTTAATCTCATTTTCAAATTGTTCATTGCCAGTGTATGAAAACACAAGTGATTTTTTTTTTTCATGTTGCTTTTGTACCTTGCAAACTTAGTTAAATTCATTTATTAGCTTCTTGCTTCTTGGTCCTAATCTCAGGGAGAAAGCTTTCAGTCTTCCATCATTGAGTATGAGGTTAGCCCTGAATTTTTAATAAATACCCTTGAAAAGTTGAGGAGGTTCTATTTATTCCTAGATTTTGATTTTTTAAAAAATTCTTAACAGGGTGTTAGATTTTGTTAAATGCTATTTTGTATCAATTGTGATGATCATGTGATTTTTTTTCATTCTTCAAATAATGTAGTGTATTACATTGATCGATTTTCTTATGTTGAGGCACCCTTGCATTCCTGGGATAAATATTTCTTGGTTATAGTGCATAATCATTTTAATATACTGTTTGATTTGGTTGGCTAATATTTTGCTAAAAATATTCATTTACATTAGTAAGGGATATTTGTTCATAATTTTCTTTTCTTGTGATGTCTTTATTTGGCTTTGATGTCAGGGCAAAACATTCCTCAGATAATAAGTTGGGATGTGTTCCCTCCTCTGTATTTTGGAATTTTAGAAGGATTGGTGTTATTTTTTTAAAAAAAATGTGTAGTGGAATTCACTAGGGAAGCCATCTGGTCCTGGATTTTTCTTTCATGGACAGTTTTTTATTACTGATTTAATCTCTTTACTTGAGACATGTCCATTTGATAAGATTTTATATTTCTTCCTGAGTCATTTCAGGTGATTTTTGTGTTTCTAGAAATTTATTTTAATTATTGCCTAATATATTTGTGCACAATTGTTAGTTAAATCTCCTATTATCCTTTATATTTCTATAAGGTCAGTAGTAATATCACCACTTTTATTTTGGATGTTAGTTATTTGAGTCTTCTTTTTTTCTTTGTCAATAAAATAAAAATTTTTCATTTTTTATGTTTTTCAAATAACCAACTTTTGGTTTCAATGATTCTTTTGCTTGTTTTTCTGTTCTCAGTTTTATTTATCTCTGTGCTTATCTTTGTTATTTCTTACCTTCTGCTAAATTTGGATTTAGCTTTCTCTTCTTTTTCTAGTTTCTCATGGTGCAAACTTAGTTTAATGATTTTAGACTTATTTCTTTTTAATGTAGGCATTTACAGCTTTAAATTTCCTGCTGAGCACTGGTTTTGCTACATGCTATATGCTTTGTTACACTGTTTTTATTTTAATTAATTGCTAAGTATTTTATAACTTTTCTTAAGGTCTATTTTTGAGCCATTGATTGTTTTTTAAATTTAATTTTTATTTTAAGTTCAGGGGTACATGTGCAGGTTTGTTATATAGGTAAACTAGTGTCATGAGGATTTGCTGTACAGAATATTTTGTCATCAAGGTGTTAAGTTTAGTACCCACTAGTTATTTTTTCTGATTTTCTCTCTTCTCCCACCCTT
Organism: Theropithecus gelada; assembly: GCF_003255815.1. Taxonomy (NCBI): domain Eukaryota; kingdom Metazoa; phylum Chordata; class Mammalia; order Primates; family Cercopithecidae; genus Theropithecus; species Theropithecus gelada. The sequence continues at coordinate 15,254,335 of NC_037682.1, read as the reverse complement.
CACCTTTCAATAGGCCCCAGTATGGGTTGTTTACCTCTTTGTGTCCATGTTTTCTCATCATTTAGCTACTACTTATAAGTGAGAACATGCGATATTTGGTTTTCTCTTCCTTTGTTAGTTTCCTGAGGATAATGATTTCCAGCTCCATCTTGTTCCAGAAAAGGACATGATCTCATTCTTTTTCATGGCTGCATAGTATTCCATGGCATATATGTACTACATTTTCTTTATCCAGTCTGAATCTACCATTGAGGGGCATTTAGGATGATTCAGTGTCTTTGCTATTGTGAATAGTGCTGCAATGAACATATGCATGCATACATCTTTATAATAGAATAGTTTATATTTCTTTGAGTATATACCCCATAATGGGATCACTGGGCTGAATGGTATTTCTGTTTTTAGGTCTTTGAGGAATTGCCACACTGCCTTCCACAATGGTTAATTTGGACTCCCACCAAGAGTGCATAAGTATTCTTTTTTCTCCCACAACCCCACCTGCATCTATTATTTTTTGACTTTTTAATAATAGGCATTCTGACTGGTGTGAGACGATATCTCATTGTGGTTTTCATTTGCATTTCTCTAATAAATAATGATGAGGGTTTTTTTTCATATGATTGTTGGTTGCATGTATGTCTTCTTTTGAAAAGTGCCTGTTCTTTTGTTTGTTTGTTTTTCTTGTAAATTTAAGTTCCTTATGGATGCTGGATAGTGCATGGTTTGCAAAAAATTTCTCCCATTCTGTAGATTGTCTGTTCACTCTGTTGATAGTTGTCTTTGCTGTGTATAACCTCTTTAGTTTAATTAAATTCATTTGTCAATTTTGCATTTGTTGCAATTGCGTTTGCCATCCTTATCATGAAATCTTTGTCTGTTTCTATGTCCAAATTGTTGTTGCCTAGGTTGTCTTCTGTTGCGGGAAGTCAGGGACCCCAAATGGAGGGACCGGCTGAAGCCACAGCAGAGGAACATAAATTGTGAAGATTTCATGGACATTTATTAGTTCCCCAAATTAATACTTTTATGATTTCTTACACTTGTCATTACTGTAATCTCTGAACATAAATTGTGAAGATTTCATGGACACTTATCACTTTCCCAATGAATATCCTTGTGTTTTCCTATGTCTGTCTTTACTTTAATCTCTTAACCCCGTCATCTTCTTTGTAAGCTGAGGAGGATGAATGTTGCCTCAGGACCCTGTGATTGTATCAACTGCACAAATTGTTTGTAGAGCATGTGTGTTTGAACAATATGAAATCTGGGCATCTTTAAAAAAGAACCTGATAACAGCGATATTCAGGGAACAAAAGAGGTAACTTTGAACTGGCCGCCGGTGAGCCGGTCAGAACAGAGCTGTATTTCTCCTCTTTCATAAGCAAATAGGAGAAATATCGCTGAATTCTTTTTCTCAGCAAGGAACATCCCTGAGAAAGAGAATGCGTCCTGAAGGTAGGCTTACAGACAGCCCCTTTTAAGGCGTCCTGTATTTTATGGACGAAGCCGAAGGGATGAAATAAGCCCTCATCTCCTATAGCGCTCCCAGGCTTATTAAGTGGAGGAAAATTCCTACCTAATAAATTTTGGTCAGACACATTATCTGCTGTCAAATCCTGTTTCCTGATAAGATGTTATCAACGACAATGCGTGCCCAAAACTTCATTAGCAATTTTAATTTCACCTCATCCGGTGGTCCTGTGATCTCGCCCTGCCTCTGTTTGCTTTGTGATATTTTATTACCTTGTGAAGTATGTGATCTCTGTGACCTACACCCTATTTGTGCACTCCCTCCCCTTTTGAAAATCACTAATAAAAACTTGCTGGTTTTATGGCTTGGGGAACATCACGGATCCTGCCAACATGTGATGTCTCCCCTGGACACCCAGCTTTAAATTTCTCTCTCGTGCTCTTTCCCTTTATTTCTCAACCCAGATGAGACACTTGGGAAATAGAAAAGAACCCATGTTAAACATTGGAAGTGGGTTCGCCTGATAGTCTTCCAGGGTTTTTATAGTCTCAGGTTTCACATTTAAGTCTTTTATCCATCTTGAGTTAATTTTTGTATATGGTGTAAGGAAGGGGTCCAGCTTCAACCTTCTGCATATGGCTGGCTAGCCAGTTATCTCAGCACCATTTATTGAATACAGAATGCTTTCCCCATTGCTTGTTTTTGTCAGGTTTGCTGAAGATCAGATATATATAGGTGTGTGGCCTGATTTCTGGGTTCTTTATTCTGTTCCATTGGTCTATGTGTCTGTTTTTGTACTAGTACCATGCTGTTTTGGCTACTGTAGCCTTGTAGTATAGTTTGAAGTCAGGTAATGTGATGCCCCTGGTTTTGTTCTTTTTCCTTAGGATGGCATTTTTTTTCATATGCTTGTTGGCCACGTGTATGTCTTCTTTGAAAAAGTATCTGTTCATGTACTTTGCTCACTTTTTAATAAGGTTGTTTGTTTTTTGCTTATTAATTTGTTAAATTTCTTATAGATTCTGGATATTAGAACTTTGTTGGATGCATAGTTTGCAAGAATTTTCTTCTGTTCTGTGAGTTGTTTTCAGCCCCCCAAAGTGCTGAGCCACCACACCCCGCCATGTCTTTTCATTTTAATTTGAAGTACCTCCTGTAGCATTTATTGTAAGGCTGGTCTTGTGATGATGAACTCTGTCAGCTTTTGCATTCTGAAAAGGTCTTTAGCTCTTCTTCATTTTTGAAAGACAGTTTTTCTAGGTATCGTATTTTTAATTGGTAGTTTCTGTTTCTTTTAGCACTTTGGAGATTTTATCCCCTTCCTCTGACCTGCAACATTTCTTCTGAAAAATCAATTGGTAGTCTAATGGAGGCTCACTTGTACTTCACTAATTATTTTTGTCTTGCTGCTTTCAAAATTCTCTCTTTGTCCTTGGCTTTTGACAATTCGATTATAATGTGTCTTTGGGTAATCCTATTTGAGGTGCTTTGGGCTTCATAAATGTGGGATATTCATTTTCTTCCCCAGATTTGGGAATTTGGGGCCATAACATATTTAAATAAATCTTTTGCTCTTTTCTCTATCTTTTGACTCCCTGAAACTCCCATAACATGTATACCGTTTCAATTGATTTTGCATCCTAAGTCCCTTAGCCTTCCTTCACTTTTTTACTCCTTGTTTTTTCCTCTGACTATACAATGTCAAGTGAGTTGTCTGTAAGTTTACTGATTCTTTCTTCTGCTTGATGAAGTCTTCTGTTTAATCCCTCTAATAAATTTTTCAGTTCAGTTATTTTTTTCTTCACGTTTAGAATTTCTATGTGTTTCATCTTTATCATTACTTTTTGTTATATTCTTATTTTGTTCCTGTATTATTTCCCTGATTTTCTTTTATCATCTATGTTCTCTTATAATTCACTTAGCTCCTCTAAGATCATGATTTTTAATTCTTTGACAAGAAAGTTACAGATCTACATTACATTAGGGTCAGTATTGTTTAAACAGGGCTAAGTTCTCTCATTGGGGTCCTTCAAGGATCACTTCTACACAGATCAAAAACACTCCGAGAGACATAAAAACTTAAAATGTTATTATACTCACAGGTCTTAAAGAAGAGGCACACTATTAACAGAGGGTCACCTAATTCACCAAAAACTGTGGGTTGAGCTTGGTTGTCAGGAAAACAGAGGAGACAACTCATGCGTGAGCACTTTTATTGGGGGTAGTCATAGGTGGTGCAGCCATAGCATGAAGGAAGTATTTTTATTGGTTAATTTAAATGTAACTAGGTCAAAACAGGGAAAGGAAGGCATAAAATGGAAAGGTCATCATATGACTTATTGCCTGGCCACATATGTTGAGAAGTGAGTGCTTGGTAGTGGATAATGACTAGGTAAAAGTTTAAAACAAGCAGAGACAATGCAGCTGCTTTGGAGCCACTGAGGCAACAAAGGATAGCCTTATTTTACATTTCATTACTGGACGTGTATTTCATTCCTTTGATTGTGTCATGATTTCCTGATTCTTTGTGTTTCTTGTAGCTTTGCCTTGGTGTCTGTGTTTGAATAAAAAGCCCCCTTTTCCAGTCTTTACAAACTGGTTTTGGCAGCATGCTGAAAGACTAGAAGACTGAATATATGCTCCACTTTCTCCTCCCTCCAAGAGAAAATTTTTAGACTGAGGCAATCTCTCAGTTGGTGCTGAGCTGTGACAACTTGAGAAAAGAGCTGATAGAGCAAAGTGAAATTGCTCTTTCCACATGTTTCAATGTGACTGTTCTTAGTTTCATACTTGTCTGGGGGTACTGCAACTATTTAACTAGATTCTGCACTTCTCATAAAGTTATTTTGATCCACACATCATTGCCAAATTGGTGTTTCTGTGGAAGACAAAGCTGAGCTTTTCTACTCTGCCATCTTGCTGGCATCTCTATATCCTGACTCTTAAATTCTTTTTTGTATTTTCTATCTCTTTGCTCTCTGAACTGTATTTTGAATATTTTAAAATTCTTCTATATTTCTCAATTTAACTTTGTCTAGTTTAATATTTATCCCCTCAATCAAAAATTTTGTACAATTGTTGTGAATGCATTTTTTTTGTTATCTTATTGGTTTTCTTTTCATATTTCACATTACTATTTTTCGTTTCATTTGTTTCTGACTCTTAAATGAGATTAGAATTCATCTAAAATGCACAGTCTTAACCATCTTTCCAAAATTCTGTGTCACATTAATTAACTTTTCTATATATTACTTTCCTCATCTGTACAACTGAAAAAATAATATTTTTCTCCCTTTATAATAGATGAATAAAATAAAATAGATTATATAGAATACTTAGTGTAATGTTTGCTTCAGACTAAGTACTCATTCTCCTCTTAGATAGCTTTGCACATATGCAAAGCTTTAGAACTTGTGATCACTTTATAATAAATATGTTCTACCATGTGCTCAGAATTAAAATATAAAGTTCCCTAGCTCTAGCACAAAGGCATAGCTTGAATCTCTTTGACCTAATTCACTTAATGAGAACTGAATTCTGACTTTATAATAGTTTCTGTGTTAATCACTGTTATTAAAAAGTGAATAACATGATTACTTATTGTGGGGGTGGAGTCAATAAGCTCTGTAAATAAGCACCCAAATAGTAATAAGTAATATCATTAAAATCTCTATAATGTGTTATGAAATCACCATGAAAATGTTCAGAATGTGCCAGAGCACCCTACATGAATTTTCTTTCTTCTGTGAGTTGACACAGTGAGATAAAACATATAAAATGTTCATCTAATTAGAGTTTTTTTTGAAAAATAATTAATTTCTGTGTTCCACTAAAATACCAAGAAGCCAATGCACTGCCCAGTCTCATATATACTTGTAGGTATAAAGCAACATGAAATGACTCTCTTTCATCTAGAAATTCAGATATGCAGGCATGTGGATAAAATTGTACTACAAAACACAAGATCAATTATAATCCTAGCACTGTTCATAAAGAGCTGGATATAGATTTGCCATGGTCATATCTTCTTAATTCACAAAATGAGATACCTTCTACCCCTCCTTGTAGGATATGCTCCTACTCTCATGTTGCAATGAAAATGGCAGTAGTTTGATAGCATAGAAGATATTAATATTTTTAAATCAGGCAATCTGAGCTATTACTTTTCATGGTATACTTAATCTCTTACAGGTTACTGTTCCACAATTTCTATTATGGTAATATTTTATAATTACTCTCCCTTTATTAATTTTTAAAAACTTTTTGACACATTGTTTTCTTGGTTTCATTTAGTTCTTTGCTCAAGATTTCCTTTAGCTCTATGAACAGATTTAAGATATTTGTCTTAAAAATTCCAAAAAGTACAGAACACCAGTTAAAAATAATACATCTAAATGAGCATAAAGATATATTATATTCATGGATTGGCAGACTTCAAGATGACTATTTTCCAGACTTTATATGATCTCAACTGAAACTCAAATGAGCTTTTTTGGGGGTAAATACGGACAAACTGGTTATAGCTTTATGTGTAACAGCAAACCTAGCAGAATAGACAAAATAATTATAAAAGAACAAAGCTGCAGCATGTACATGACCTGGTTTCATGTCTTACCATTATAATAGAAGTCAAGACAATATGGTATTGGGCAAAAGGTAGACACATAAATCAATGGAATTGATTATAGGATACAGAAATTGATCCACAGGTAGATAGTAAACTGAATTTTGTGAAAGATGGAAAGAGAGACCAATGGAGAAAATATGCTATGTTTTGAGCATTTATTCCTCCAGAACCCAGGTTGAAATGTAATTGCCATTGTGATGGTATTGAAAGGTGGCATCTTTCAGAGATATTTAAGTCATGAAGGCTGTACCCTATCAATAGACTAATGCCATTATCACTAGAATGGGTTCATTATTGCAGGCGTGAGCTTGCCCCCTCTTGCTCTCTCTTGCCTTCTCTTTGCTTTCCCATCATGAAATGATGCAGCAAGAAGCCCCTCACCAAATGCCAGCCCCTTGGATCTTAGAGTTCCCAGCCTCTAGAACAGCGAACCAATACATTTCTGTTCATTATGAATTAATTATCCAGTCTGTGCTATTTGATTATAGCAGCCAGCACAAACGAACAAAGACAAAATATATTCTCTCAACAAACTCTGCCACAACAGTTGTTTGTCCATATGCCAAAAAAGGAACTAAATGTAGAGTGTAAACTGAAACTGTATGTTCCCATAAACCTCTTTAAAAATGTTTGTAAAAATCTTTATTGAGAATAATAATTGCTTAACCTTTAAGCAGATGATGATGAAGTAATTTAATTTTATTACAAATGTATGACATAATCTCATTTTAAGGTAGATGAGAAAAAAATGTTGATCTAAGTAACATTGGAAAACAGTGTGTTGACCAAAAGCTTTGTCTAAAAGTAAAAGGAATTATATATAAATATAGTTCCGTTGTTGCTAAAATTGCTTCTCATTATGATGAACAATTATGGAACTGCCTTACTTGTGTATTGGAGTCAAAAAATAAGTCTATAAATAGGGGTTGTCAAGAGCTAAGTTTCTAACTGTCAGAAAGGGAAGTCATAGATAAGAAAGGGGGAAGATTAAATGAACTGGATTGGAGTCAGAAATATTGATATGAAGCCATGTTTAGCTTAATAGCAATAGGATATTGATATAAACACATATATACTTTCTAGATATAAAAATAAGTATAGTTGTGTGCATATATTAATATGTATGTATTCTATATATACTAGCTCTATCTCAAAGAGGACCTAGAAGAAATTAAACACCAAGAGCTGCAGATACACCCTGCAGTGTGTTGTTGATTGAGCCAATAAACAAATGAATGGAAGAGACAAATTTTGCTACAAAAGAACTAGATGTATCTTAGTTTCACAACACGTGGAGTGTGAGCTGTACTTAGTGACTTCTTTTTAAAGAGTAGAGTATAGAAAAGTTTTAAAAACTAATCTATGATGGAAAAACTTAGTAAATTTTTTCTAGCACATATGATCATGTTAACATTAGTGATCAAGTCATGTTAATAGAATATACTCTTGATGTGATGTCATGAGAATAGAATTTTATCTCAGAGGTATTTCTCCCCAAACCCATTACCCCAGTCAAATCATTAAAAAACAACTTCAGAAAATGTCAAAGGGTAAGCATTCTGTGAAATTCCTGGTTAGTACTCCATGAAATTGTCAAGATCATCAAAAACAGAGAAAGACTGAGAACTTGTCACAGAGAATTAGAGATTAAAGACACATGACAAGTAACTGTAAGAAAAGCAAAAGCATATTAGTGGAAAACTAATGAAATCTGAATAAAGCCTGAAATTTAAAATATAACATTGTAGTAATCTTGGTTTCTTAGCTTTGACAAATACCACAATATGAGGTTATAATGTAGGGGAAAACAGAGAAGGGTTTATATTCAATTCTCATGACTGCTGTGACAAATTATCACAAATTTAGAAACTTAACACATATTTATTTCACAACTCTGAACTTCAGAAGTTCAAAAACAGTTTCACTGGGCCAAATTAATTGTTGGCAGCGATACGTTCCCACAGGAGGCTCTAAGGGACGATCCATTTATTGCCTCTTCATAAGACAGAAATAAATATCTGTGTCGTACTATAATGCCACACAAACACCAGCATCTTAACACATACAAGTGCAATCTTACAAATACTGAGATGTTCAAACATCTAATTGTACAGAGACAAAAAAGAAGATATAGATGCACACTCCTGGGAGTAGTTTTCGTACAGTATAGAGCTCCTTGAGGTTCAAAAGAAAAAGCATAAAAAATTGTACATTATATTAGCATATTGAATTTATGTTATCTTTTTCACTGATAGAAATTTTCATGTTTATATTCTATCAGTACATTTAAAAACATTTCAGTTAATTGTGTGATTTCCATGTATGAAGTAATTTTACAAATATAATCATACATTACATGTTTATATAATCAGATTTAATTTCTTTTTGGGATTTACTAAATAGCATTTATTTGATGTGTGACTTGTCACTTAATGACATATTATTTCAAACTAAAAATTATGAGATGATTCTTTTAGTGATGAGATTCCCAGGAAATCACTGGGTCCAAAAGTGGGGCATGCAAGCACTGAGAATGTAGATTTAAAAATTTCAGCAAAGCAGAAAATAAGCTGCAATTGTTGAAATATGCTACATGCCTCTGAAGAAGGTTTATATTATGGCTCAAACATTCAACATATTGATACAATTGGGCTCAGCTTAATTATTTTAATCATTCACTTAACAAATAATTAGTGAGAATCTACAATGAAACAGATATCTATTTAGGTACTGAGCAGGATCATGCAAACAAAACAAAAGTCACTGCTCTTAAGAAGTTTAAGTTCTAATTGGGGATGATAAATGAAAAGTGATCAAATAAACACACAATAGGGAGTGTTGATAAGGACTGTGAAGAATAATGCAGGGCGACAGGACAGTACACATGGCGAGGGGAGAGGGACTTATATAAAGGTGGTCAGAGAAGACTTTCGTGATTTGTTAACATTTATTTGAGTAAAGGCCTGAGTGGAGGAAGGAAAATTTCCACACAGAGGGAACAGCTAGTGCACATGTCCTGAGGCAGGAGCACATTTGGAGATGTGAAGAAATATCAAGGAGAGTGATGTGAATGGATAGAGACAAAACGCTGGAGAAGTGACAAGAGATGACGTAGCTCAACTAAATTAAAAATTAATGAGCAACATTAACTATTTCAAAGCCCTTACAGAGAGAAAATATGTAGAAAATTATTATCTCAGGCCGTAAATAGAGTGAATGTTGGTGGTCATGTATGGATAAATTGAAAATGCCTTTATTTTCTCTTAATTTTTATTATCCTCTGGCTATTTTATCCTTTTGAAAAGTTTAATGTATCATTTATGATTTCTTTGAGCAGTGCTTTGTAGTTCTCCTTGTAGAGACCTTTCACTTCCTTGGTTAGATACATTACTAGGTATCTTTTGTTTTTGTTATTGTAAATGGGATGTATTCTTGATTTGGCTCTCAGCTTGAATATTATTAGTGTTTAGAAATACTACTGATTTTTCTAGATTGATTTTTGTATCCAGAAACTTTACTGAAGTCATTAATCAGTTGCAGGACCCTTTGGTGGAATCTTTAGGGTTTTATAGATACAGAATCATACCAACTTGGAAAAAAGATAGTTTACTGACTTATTGTTCTATTTGGATGTCTTTTATTTCTTTCTCTTGCCTGATTGCTCTGGCTAAAACTTCCAATACTATATTGAATAAGAGTAGTGGCAGTGGGCATCCTTTTCTTGTTCTAGTTATCACAGAGAATGCTTCATGTTTTTGCTTGTTCAGTATAATGTTGACTCTGGGTATGTCATAGATGTCTTTTATTATTTTCAGGTACATTCATTCAATGCCTAGTTTGTTGAGGATTTTTATCACGAAGGGATGTTGGATTTTATAAAAATGTTTTTTTGCTATCTATTAAATTAATCATATGGTTTTTGCTTTTAATTCAGCTTTTACAGTGAATCACACTTATTGACTTGCATATATTGAAACAATCTTGCATTCCAGGAGTAAAGCCTACTTTATTATGGTGAATTGATTTTTTGATGAACTGTTGGATTCAGTTTGATAGTATTTTGTAAAGGATTTTTGTGTTCATGTTCATCAGGGAAACAAGTGGAAAAAAATCCATGCTCATGGATTAGAAGAATCAATATTGTCAAAATGGCCATATTGCCCAAAGCAATCTGCAGATTCAATGCTATTCCTATCAAACGGCCAACATCATTTTTCGCAGAACTAGAAAAAACTATTCTTAAATTCACTGGAATCAAAAAAGAGCTTGAGTAGCCAAAGCAATCCAAAACAAAAACAACAAAGCCAGAGGCATCATATTTCCCAACTTTAAAGTATACTATAAGGCTACAATAACCAAAACAGCATGGTACAGAAACAGACACACAGAACAATGGAACACAATAGGAAACCCAGAAAGAAAGCTACTCACCTACAGCCATCTTATCTTCAACAAAATCAACAAAAATAAACTATGAAGAAAGGACTCCATATTCAATAAATGGTGCTGGAATACCTGGCTAACCATAATGAAACTGGAAGAATGAAATTGTACCCCTAATTTTACTATGTGCAAAATTTAACTAAAAATGGATTAAAGACTTAAATATAAGACCTCAAACTATAAGAGTCCTGGAAGAAAACATCATTCTGTGCATTGGCCTTGGAAAAGAATTTATGACTAAAACTTCAAAAACAATTACAACAAACCCAAAATTTGGCAAGTGGGACCTAATTAAATCAAAGAACCTTTGTACAGCAAAAGAGACTATCAAACTAAAGAGCTTTTACAGAGCAAAAGAAACTATCAACAGAGTAAATAGACAGTCTACAGAATGGAGGGAAATATTTGCTAATTATGCATCTGACAAAGGTTGAATATCCAGAATGTATAAGAAACTTAAACAATTAAACAAGTAAAAAATAAATAATCCAATTTAAAAATGAGAAAAAGACACTTTTCAAAAGAAGATATACAAGCTACCAACAAACATGAAAAAATACTTAACATCACTAATCATCAGAGAAATGCAAATCAAAACCACAGTGAGATATTTTCTCACATCAGGTAGAATGGCTATTATTAAGAAATCAAAAAAGAACAGATGTTGGTGAGGTTGTGGAGCAAAGGGGACAATTATACATTGTTGGTGAGAATGTAAATTAGTGCAGCCACCATGAAAAGCAGTTTGGAAATTTTTCAAACAACTTAAAACAGAGCTGTCATTCAACCCAGCAGTCCCATTACCAGGTACATAACCAAAAGAAAGCAAATTGTTCTACCAAAAAGACATATATACACTCATATGTTTATTGCAGCACTATTCACAATAATAAAGAGATGGAATCAACCAAGGTGTCCATCAATGGTGGACTGAACAAAGAAAATGTGGTACATAAACACCATGGAATACTACACAGCAATAACAAATAGTGAAAATCATATACTTTGCAGCAACATAGATGTGGCTGGAGGCCATTATCTTAAGCACATTAGTGCAGGATTATAAAACCAAATACCACACATTCTCACTTATAAGTACGAACTGAATGACGGGTACTCATGGACATAAAGATGGCAACAATAGACACCGAAGACTACTAGAGGAAGGGACACAAGGACTGACAAACTAACTATTGGGTACTATGCTCAGTACCTGAGTGGCAGGATCCTCTGTACTCCAAACCTCAACATCACAAAATATACTCATTTAACAAGCTTGTACATGTACTCCCTGAATCTTAAATAAAAGTTGAAAAAAATAAAACTTTTTGTCTTTTATGTAAAGAAAATGTAATATAAAAATGTATGTTCTATGAAATGATTTAAAGACAGAAATATTAATCATTTAAAGTACTTTAGCTATGTATCTCCCAATAAAATATGCTAACAATATAAGCCAATACTTTCATTGAAAGCCATAGCACTTTTATCTCAAACAATAATGCTTAGAATATTCAACTTAAGAAAAAAGTAACAGTAGTCAAAAATTTATATTTGAATACCCGAATTAACTAAATTATTTTTATTAAAACTCTAGCCACATTCCCTTTACCTCTGGCTAATTTTTCACTCCCATGTATATGTGCCCACAGGAGTCACATGTATGCATTTCTGTTCACGGGTTTGTTTTTCACCAGTTTTTACATGTATGTTACTTGTGTCATATGATAGAGAGAACGCATATGAAGAGTGAATAAATTACATCTTCCTAATGCATTTTTGTTTGAACTACATTACTTTATGCTTTCCTTATGCCATTTTTATTCAGGTATTACATTTCTAATCGTTATATTTCCCTTTTCTAGACAACAGACTTTTGAAGAGGTAAGGATATAATTTCCAGAAATTAACTGAAATGTGGGCCTTAAAATGTCATGAGGTGCCTGGAGAATTTCAGAAAGGAATGAAACTAGGTATTATACGGGATATCAGGATATCATTATCCTGAAATGTTAAACTCACAATCCTAAAGACAATTTTGCCTTCTCAACAATTTTCTTGAATGTACTCTTCACCTCCTTGTTCTTCAGGCTTTAGACCACAGGGTTCAGCATGGGGAAGACCATAGTATAAAACACACTGCAATTTTGTCTGTGTCAATGGAATGACTGGAGCTGGGCTGTATATACATGAAGATAATAGTATCTTAGAAGATGGCAACTGCAGTGAGGTAGGAGGCACAAGTGGCCAAAGCCTTCTGGTATCCTGCAGTTGAGTGCATCTTTAGGATGGTGATAAATATAAATAAGTAGGATATAAAGATAACTAGAAGGGCAAAGAGGATATTGAAGCTGGTTACATAAACAAGAACCACTTCATTCACATGTCTATCAGAGCAAGACAGAGCCATGGCTGCTGGAACCTCACAGAAAAAGTGATGGACTTCATTGGACATACAGAAAGAGACTGAATGTTTCCCCAGTGTGAATGGAGGCATTCAGGAAACCACCGATGTATCAATGGCCAGGCATGTACACACACTTGTCATCATGGTGGTGGTATAATGCAGGTGTTTGCACACTGCTGCATAGTGGTCAGAGGTCATTAAGGCCAATAGTAAATTTACCACACTGGCAAAGGAATCAGAAAAGAATGTCTGAGCAGCCCACACAGTATAGGAAATGATTTTGTCTTCTCTAAGGAGCCCAGATATGACCTTTGGAGTGACAACTGAAGAGTAAAAAATGTCTACCAGAGACAGATTACTGAGGAAGAAGTATGTTTGATTGTGGAGTCGAGAGTACCAGAGAATTGAAATGATCATCCCCAAGTTTCCAAGTACATTGACGAGATAGATGAGAACAAACGTGATAAAGAAGGGGACTTACAGTTCTGGGACATTGCTTAGTCCTAAGAAGATGAACTGTGACACTTCTGTACTGTTCTACACCAGTGTTATTTGGAAGCAGGAGACGTCCTATATGAATGAGAAATAAAGGAACAGAGCATTAAAGGCAGTAGAGGTTGCAGAAAAATTAAAATGTTTATATACATTATGTACTATTACATTATAGCAATAATATGTGTTTCATGATTTTCCATAATGAAAGCATGAAGTTAACAACAAGATTTAGTGGATTAATTATCAATACAGCCCTAGACTGTTGACTGAAGGATCCACACAGGTCATCTCTCCAGTTTTTAATTTTTATATATATATGCAAACTGAGATTTGGAAAAATTTGTGAATTATCCAACCTGATAATTCTGAAATTAATGAATCTGTCAGTTCAACTTTTCCTAGTCTAATAAGTTCATAGACTTCTATGTTGCTAATGTGTCCACAGCTAGATACTTTTACTTCTATATTCCTTGATTCCTCTCAATAAATTTACAAAATTGAGTAGTTGTTACTTTCATTTAGATTGTGAGGCACCAGAGGTTAAGTATTTTATTCATGTTTACAGAATTATTCATTGGCAGGCAAAGCTTTGACTCCAGACAGAATTGCTACCAAATTTGATTGACTAAGTTAATTTAAATAAAACTGAATTTAACTCAATTTAGAATTATTCATTTTCGCTATTATTTCAAACTCAGTGTTTGTGGTTTCACAGTGAATTAACTGAAAGATACATGCATAGTAGATGTGGTGAGATAACTGGGGCAGTAGACGAATGTGTAAACTGCAGAGGTGTTGCTGAGGGACTGGAAGGAATAGCACTATGTATGGAGGTTGGGCTCTGGGAAGAGGTGCATGCCATTTTTACATGTACAACCTAGGAATCACTGATCCTAACCTAACTACCTGAACAGGAATTTCTTCATCTACATAAAGAAGGTGGTAATGAGACCTACCCCAAGGTATTATTTGGAGAATTAAATGAGAGAGTGCATTAAAAAAAGTCGATGAGTAAAATGCTGATTGTTTAGCACAGCCTGATGAGTGCCAGTTGTGCCTCTATTATTGGAATGAAATGATGGCCTTTATGTGGTTTGAGAAGGTAGGTGGCAACATGTAGAGCTTCAAGTATGGATAATGCTTGAAGTCTTAAGTATTCCACTTTATTTTGCTTTTTTTCCCCACACATCAGGTTCATGAGATTTTATGTGCTCCCCGCCCTCAGTGATTTAAACTTAGTTCATGCTCTGCCCATGTGATTGGCTGCTCTGTTCATTCCATGTGAGCCATTCTTTTGTTTAATATTTTTTCTTGAAATCCACAATTTTCTTTAGTTGAAAATTTCTCTTTTTCTCATTACTGTCATCCTTATAGTTGAATCATATATATCGATGGCTGAAAGTTCACAGTTTGTGGATTACGTTTAGCCTACAGTTGTGTTTTAGTGGAAAGTTTCTGTTTACAGTGTTTTTATTTGAAGCTGTTCTAGTGTATGAAGAGTATTTTAAGTCTTTTTTATTTTAATTCAAAGCTTTTGGAAGTATTTCCATCCTTTGCTAAATTCTATTCCCTGTTATTGTCCTCCCATTCCTTTACAACTTCAATGTACAACCCTAGCCTAGGAGAGTTTTATGTTTGTCCATCTTAACACACATCCCACTTCTAGCATATACTATGTTCCAAAATATAGGATAAGAACTTTATACATAGCCATGTGTGTGATTGTGTTTGTGTTTGCATGCCTGTTCTTAGTTATCACCAAGGCAATTGGTAATTCGTGAAGTTATGTGATGTGTTCAATTCTACAGCTAGTATGAGGAAGATTTACCATTCAAGATTTATGCCATCCCCATTAAGCTACCAAGGACTTTCTTCACAGAATTGGAAAAAACTACTTTAAAGTTCATATGGAACCAAAAAAGAACTCGCATTGCCAAGACCATCCTAAGCCAAAAGAAAAAAGCTGGAGGCATCATGCTACCTGACTTCAAACTATACTATAAGGCTACAGTAACCAAAACAGCATGGTACTGGTACCAAAACAGAGATACAGACCAATGGAACAGAACAGAGCCCTCAGAAATAATACCACACATCTACAACCATCTGATCTTTGACAAACCTGACAAAAACAAGAAATGGGGAAAGGATTCCCTATTTAATAAATGGTTATTTATTTAATAATAAATTACCATTATTTATTTGGTAAAACTGGCTAGCCATAAGTAGAAAGCTGAAACTGATCCCTTCCTTACACCTTATGCAAAAATTAATTCAAAATGGATTAGAGACTTAAATGTTAGACCCAAAACCATAAAAACTCTAGAAGAAAACCTAGGCAATACCATTCAGGACATAGGCATGGGCAAAGACTTCATGTCTAAAACACCAAAAGCAATGGCAACAAAAGCCAAAATTGACAAATGGGATCTTATTAAACTAAAGAGTTTCTGCACAGCAAAAGAAACTACCATCAGAGTGAACAGGCAACCTACAGAATGGGAGAAAATTTTTGCAATTTACTCATCTGACAAAGGGTTAATATCCAGAACCTACAAAGAACTCCAACAAATTTACAAGAAAAAAACAACCCCATCAAAAAGTGGGCAAAGGATATGAACAGACACTTCTCAAAAGAAGACATTTATGCAGCCAACAGACGCATGAAAAAATGCTCATCATCACTGGCCATCAGAGAAATGCAAATCAAAACCACAATGAGATACCGTCTCACACCAGTCAGAATGGCGATCATTAAAAAGTCAGGAAACAACAGGTGCTGGAGAAGATGTAGAGAAATAGGATTGCTTTTACACTGTTGGTGGGAGTGTAAACTAGTTCAACCATTGTGGAAGACAGTGTGGCAATTCCTCAAGGATCTAGAACTAGAAATACCATATGACCCAGCCATCCCATTACTGGGTATATACCCAAAGGATTATAAATCATGCTGCTATAAAGACACATGCACACGTGTGTTTATTGTGGCACTATTAACCATAGCAAAGACTTCGAACCAACACAAATATCCATCATTGACAGACTGGATTAAGAAAATGTGGCACATATACACCATGGAATACTATGCAGCCATAAAAAAGGATGAGTTCATGTCCTTTGTAGGGACATGGATGCAGCTGGAAACCATCATTCTCAGCAAACTATCACAAGAACAGAAAACCAAACACCGCATGTTCTCACTCATAGGTGGGAATTGAACAATGAGATCACTTGGACACAGGAAGGGGAACATCACACACCAGGTCCTGTTGTGGGGAAGAGGGTAGGGGGGAGGGATAGAATTAGGAGATACACCTAACGTAAATGATGAGTTAATGGGTGCAGCACACCAACATGGCACATGTATACGTATGTAACAAACTTGCATGTTGTGCACATGTACCCTAGAACTTAAAGTGTAATAAAAAAAAATTCCTCAATATCATTATTTATCAGGAGAAATGTAAATAAAAACAACAGAGAGACACTATTTTATAATCCACTAGGATGGCTATTGTAAAAGAAATGGAAATTAACAAATATTGGCATGGATGTAGAGAAATTGAAGCCCTTTTAAATTGCTGGTGGAAATGTAAAATTGTAGAGCTGATATGAAAAACAATTTGTTAGTCTTCAAAAGTTAAACTCAGATTACCATATGCATAAGCCATCCTACTTCTTGTTATCTACTTAAAGAATAAAAACAGGTCTTCAAATAATATTTTCACATAAATGTTCATAGCATCGTTATTAAAATATTAACAATTGCTCAAAGATGAAAACACCCCAATGTTCATCAATTGAGAACGGAAGAACAAAATGTAATACATCTATACAATGAAATATTACTCAGCCATAAAATATTAATCCTTGTTACAATATAAATGAGCCTTGAAAACATTCTGCAAAGTAAAAAAAGTCATACATAAAAGGTCACATATTATGAGATTACATTTATGTGATCTATACAGAATTGGTAAATCCATAGAGATTGAAATAAGATTATTGGTCCCCAGGACCAGGGGGCTGTGGGAATGAGGGACACTGCTTAATGGATATGGAATCTTCCTTGTGAGTAAATAAAATCTTTTGAAATTAGATATATGTGATGGTTTCACAACTTTATGAAGGTACTAAATACCAATGAATTATATACTTTTAAATAATAAATTTTATATCATGGACATTTCATATAAATTAAAAAGGTGGAGTCAGGGAAAAATTGCACAGGCATAAAATGGAGAAAAGAATGTGACTGAAGGGAGAAATCAGACTGAAGGAGACAAAAGTCAAGGAATGCCAGCAGTCACCTGAAGATGAAATATGCATGAAACTGTTTATTTCCTAGAGACTCTGCAGACTGATACCTTGATTTCATCCTAGTGAAGCTGATTTTGGACCTCTGACCTCCAGAACTGTAAGAAAAAAAACATGTTGTTTTACTTCCCTAAGCATGTGGTAATTTGTCACAACCAAAGGGAACTAATACAAAATATTTGTTGTGTTAAACCATTGGGTTTTCACTTTAATGTGTTACTTCAGTAAAACCTAGCATCTTTTATCACCTGTCTTCTGTGATGAGTTTTCTATTAGTTCTCCTTATTATTCATTTACTCATTCACTAAAATCTTTTACTGAGCCCCAACTCTGTTCCAGGCATGAATCTTTGTTAGTGAACATGTCAGAAATTGTTCCTGTATGCATCAAGCTTTTATGCTCGTGGAAAAACAAATTTAAGTAAACACACACAAAGATAAATAGATAACTTTGCATTGTGATCATATTATGAAGGAACAGATAATAGAGATAAAATTGTGTAGGCCTATTTAACATTTAATATGTAAATTTGTCCCTTCACTGAATTGCCATTTTATGAGACACTCTTGAGTCCTTCTGTTGTAATCAACATCAGACTAATATCTGAGAATAATGACAGTAGTGCACCTAAACTTATAAAAATGAATCTATATAATTAATGTTTCAAAAGTTCTATGGAGAAAGGTGACAAATTAGGTGATGAAATGACATAAGAATAAGAAAAGGAATAGAGAGTAGTAATTACTAACATATTTAGAGCAGCTATTCCATTTCAGGCACTGTGCTGTGTTCTGGCTCATTCAGGACCCATTCAAAATAATTCTATGAGTAGGTAGTATTTTCACAAGTAGAATCTCAGGACATGTAATTAACTTGACACTTGTCACAAAGCTTTGTTGAAATGGAATTCATATGTAGCTTTATTCTGTGTTTCAAATCTGTGTTACTTTTATTTGCGCTTGTCATTTTAGTCATTACTTGGAGAATGGATAAGGATTCAAAAATAAACAATTGTGGAATTAAATTGTGATGCAGAAATTTGATACTTTTTCCATTATATGCTATCCAACCCCATTACCTAAAAACAGTATCCAGATTGTATTATGAAAGTCTGTCTGTATTAGTTAGGATAAATAATGCTAGCTGCCATACAAGCAAACTCGGAAATTGCAGTGGCACGATCACAGATTTTCTTGCCCACAGGTTATTCAATTAATTGTTCTATAGGAATTCACACAGAAATTCAATGACCCAGGTCTTTTCACTAAGTGATTCCATTATCCCCTGTAGTCTGAGTTTTGTCTCTCCAGATGGTGACAAAGAGAGAATACAGAGGACTACATGAGGAGTATCATGGGCCAGAGTTGAAATGGCATATATGACTTCACAAACTGGATTGTCAAAACTACAATCACATAGCCACAATGTACTGCATAAAGGCTGAGAAACAGCCCAGCTATGAGTACAGTAAAAATAAAACAGTTTAGAAAACAACTACCAGTTTTTTCCATTGTAATACTTATGATCATCCAATATCCACTTTATACTTCCTCCCACAGAAAGAACATATTATTTACCTCCACCAAAGAGACCACCTAAATCCTAACTAATCACCATACAAGCTCAAGCTCAGGTTAAATGGTCTTCTCCATATAATCAGGATGTGGCTCCATGTGGTTCAGCAATTTATGAACCAAAAAGAAAACTTAGCTCCTTCTGCATTCACATTCAATATATAAAGTCATGCCAGAGTAAAGATAATTAGCAACACACACACACACACACACACACACACACAAACAAAAAAACCTCAACCCCATGTACACAAGACAGTAATGGGAGACATACTGGTTGCTTTTAAAATCTTGTAGAATTGGCATTATGAAAGTCCCTCATCCCAGTAATGATATATATTTCTTTATGAGACGCTGATTTTTTTTCTCTGGGGAAAACTCCATTTTCCATTGTTTTCCTTGGCTGCTGGTGTAATCTCTTCAGTGTTTGTCTTCTTATCCATTATTCTTCCTTACCATTTCTGAAGTGTATTGAACACAAAATCCTGTCTAGCACAAAATAAACAAAGGCAGTTTATTAATAAACTTGCAGCAAGGAAACCATCTTCCATTATTTTTACTTCAGCAGGATTTCAAGTGTGTTAGAAGAGCCAATAAGTTCACTGAGTAAAATGGAATAAATACTGAGCCAGTGAATCACTGGCAACCATCTGATTAAGATGTGACTTTCAGAAGAGGTAGAAACAATAATTGGTCTTCAGGTACATTTGTCAGCCCTTAGTTGGCTACAAGGTGAAAAGCAAATGGTTTTGAGAATGTCTTTTTAAAAATTTTTTTAAATCGTACTTTAAGTTTTGGGATACATGTGCAGAACATGTGGGTTTGTTACAGAGGTATATGTGTGCCATACAAGAATTTTAAATTCAAGCCTCATAGCTTTGTTACAATAAAATAACTAGGTTAGGTGATCACTCATAGGGAATTTCCATTCAAGTTGAAGATACAGATAAACAAGTGAACAAATAATACCAGAGTTTAATGTTGATAATGATTATGAAGAATGAAGTAGGCTGAGGAAAGAAGGTCCATGGGAGGGGAGAGGCTATTTTATGAAGTAGTTCAGGAAAGGCACGACCTGCCTGGGTGAGGTAACATTTAAGTAACAATCTGAAATGAGTGTGGAAATTTTCTGAGCAGAGGAAACAGCAAATAAAGAGCTCCTAAGACAAGAGCATGCCTAGAGATGTCCAAGAGTAGTAAGAACTAGTGTAAAGGCGGAGGGGTGAATGTGTTTGAGAGTGCTAAGATGTAATGTAGCTCAACCAAAGCAATGATGGTGGCACAACAATTTCAAAACATTTACTGCCAAAAAAGAGAATAGCATTATTATTCATATCAATGCTATTTTAAAAAACAAAATGTGAAGTTGATAGTCATATGGGTAAGGTAAAAAGATGACAATATTTTTTCTGCTTTTATTCTAATTTGACTATGTTTTCAAGGTTGTCACGTGAATATGCTTTCTCTCACCAAATCACTGCATAATGACTGAAACATTATTAAGATGGTGTAATTATTTATATTTAGATAAAATGTGCCAATAAAAAAACTATACTCTATTAAAACCAGTCATATTTCTCTCTATTTTGCATGCTTAGAACTGTTTCTCAACTAAAGAAATTAATAATATAATAATATAATACAGAAAGCTATTGCATAAGGTGGATCTAAGAGGGATAAAATGACGTTTTATGGATTTTACATTGTTAAAAGACTAAACACAGAAAATATTTTGTCTCCTTAACAACATTCTTGAATACACTCTTGACTTCATTGTTTCTCAGGCTATAAACCACAGGGATTAGCATGGGGATAACCATAATATAAAACACAGATACGATTTTTCTGTGTTCATGAAATGAATAAAACTTGGCTGCACATATGTGATGAGGACAGTCCCATAAAATAAAGAAACTGCAGTGAGGTGAGAACTACAGGTGGATAAAACCTTCTTGTATTCTTAAAGAGAACATATTTAAAAATGGTGACAAATACAAATACAAACAAGCAGGAAATCAAGATAATGAGGAGAGTAAAAAATATATTAAAGCTTGAAGTAGGAGCAAGGATCAACTCATTAATATGTTTATTAGAGCATGTCAGAGTCATGACTGCCAGAATATCACAGAAAAAGTGATGGATCTCATTGGACTTACAATGTCTCGAATGTCAACAGCAGCAGTCAGTAAACTGAAGACATACATGTATGGCCACAGAAGCACACACATTTGTTGTCGTGGTGGTGGTGTGATGTGGGGGTTTACATATTACTGTGTAGCGATCATAGGCCATTGAAATCAAGAAGTAACTTTCCACAGTAGCAAAGACTGCAAAAAATAACATCTGAGCCGCACATACATTGTAGGAGATGACCTTGTCAGCTATCAGCAACCCAGTCATCACCTTTGGAGTGACAGTTGCTGAATAGCAAAAGATTACTGAGGAAAAAGTACATGGGAGTGTGGATATGAGAGTCCAGTAGGATCAACAGCATCATCCCCAGGTTCCCACTCGGAGTGAAGAGGTAGATGAAGTTGAACAAGACAAAGAGGGGGACCTGTCGTTCTAGGGCTTTGGTTAGTCCTAGTCAAATGAATTCATTCACCTCTGTATTATCATCTGTAGATGTGGTTTGATACTCATGGGATGCTCTGTAGGAAAGAGAGATGATGGAATGGAGTGATAAGCAATGAAGACTTGCACAGAAATGGAAATGTGTAGTCATATGTTATGATAGCAACTATTTGTTCTCCAATATTCCTTATATATGAAACATAGAAATGGCAATGCAATTAGTGGATAACTTATCTAAACACCAATAAACTTTGGAAGATAAATGATCTTCACGAATCACCTTCCCAACTTTTTAAAACTGAGTTACAGAAGAGTTAATGAGTTGTCCAAGGTCACATGCCTGAAATAAATCCATCTCCCAAATCAGGTCTTTCGAGCCTTCTAATAGCTTTACACTTCTGTAGTCTAGGTGGTTTATATGTATATAGCCATTTAATTCTCCCATCACCTCCATTAGATTGAGCAGTTATTACTCTATCTGGTAATTTGGCAACAAAGATACTGAGTAATTTATTCAAGGTTACACATTCATTGATTTAAAAATTCAAACTTTATACCCAGAGTGGTTTCCAGCCCAAATGCTGTTAATAAAATAGGATTGATTTTAATTTTATTTAGTTTACATTTACTTATCTCCATTATACCAAGCTTAATGCATGAGGCTGCTTAGTAGAGCAATTCACAACTAAATACACAGTAGACGCAATGGGATAAATACAGTATTAGAGCCGTGTATAACCCTGACAGCCGATTCTAAAGAAAATTATACCATTGGGCATAAAAGTTTGGACTATGAAAGGCTTATTTGCACTCACATTTAAATCCTACTATTCACTACCTGGGAGACATTGCTCCTAAATGAAGTTCTCTGAGCTTCATTTTATCCATCAATCAAATGAATGTGGTGTTGGGACATGCTCAAGGGATTATTATAAGAACTAAATGAGATAATGCATGAAAAAAAGCACAAAGTGGGTATTAAGCATAATACTAATGGGTGTGAGCTCCTATACGATTATTAGGATAAAATGTCACTGTTTATGTTGGTTTAGGAAAGGTAGGTGGTAACATGCAGGTGGGTGGGTTTTGATGTCTGGTAGCCTTACTCTATGATTTGCCTTTCCCTACACACTGTGTCTAAGGTCTCTTTTGTTTTCTCCAGTATTTCCCACTCTGTTCTTCATCTCCCACATGAGTGACTGTGCCAACCATTTTTAGTGAGATCCTAGGGATCTTCAAGACCTCTTTTGCCTAATATCTTCCCTGTGGTCCACATTTTAGTTTGTGATGAAAGGCTCCCCTTCAATCTTGGATTCAGTCTTACTGTCATTATTGTCAATACTTAGCTCGATCACAGTTATTAAAGGCTGAAAATCCATGGTTGGGGCATGACCCTAATCTTCAGATCAGTTCATGAGCACATTCAAGGTGTTTTAAGTATTTTTACTGTATTTGTATTTAAATCCTTGGGAAGCATCTATTCTTTGGTAACCACTATTCTCTATTATTTTCCTCCTGCCCCCTAAACACAATAACACATTATTTTATATGTTCAGATCTTAAATTATTTGTGTTTGTCAATACCTCACCCTAATAATTTTATATGTACATATATTCTCATTGGGCCCACCTGGATAATCCAGGATAATCTCACCATCTCAATATCCTTAATTTAATCACCTGTGTGCAGTCTCTTTTACAATGTAAGGCAACACATTCATAGGTTCCATGGATTATGATGCAGATTCTTTGTTGGCCATTATTCAGGCTGCCACAGTAGACATAAAAACAACATAGAGTAGGTAAATTATCCATAGAGTTAGAGATTGTTGACTGAGCCATCTGCTCAGATTACACAACCAATTTTCTAATTGTATTATCTGTAACAGAGGTGCAGGAAGAGGTATTAACTTATCAAAGTTCACATACCTGGAATGGATCCATCTCCCAAAGCAGATCAACCAAGATTAGTAGCAGGTTAAATGTACTGCTTATCTGTAGTTTGTCTCATAGATAGAGGTATAATTATATATTAAGAGATAGATATAGATAACTGAGGGGGAGGGAGGTAGTGTATGCACACATACAGACATATATTTATATAGCCTCATTTGCACTTAAGGAAATGGAGGATTCAAAGGTTAGATGTCTTCCTGAAATTCCACATGTAGTACAAAATACTCATGCTACAAACCCACATTTAACTGATTCCACTGACTGTGTCTTTAATTGCTGCATGCTAGATGTTCTAGATGAACAAATAAGAGGAAAGTATGAGATTGTGGAAATATAAGTGAAAATGAGTAGGAATCTTGGTCGTTTCATGATGATTCCTCTGAAATGTAAATATTTGTCATTTCACTCTGTTTGGGTGAGCTATCCTTTCCATGACAGGCTGACACGTATAAACAGGATGAATTTACCACCTATTCAAAGAAAACATAATCTATCTTAAGTTTTTGCTTATCTTGTTAAGAAAAGTAGCATGTCATTTCATAAATATCACTGTACTATCTCCTGAATAAAATGCTTTTGCGTTTGAATCCTAGACCCCATGTCAAGGTTTAAGAAAAATTTTTTAGCCAGATCTGAGCTCAAAAACTCACAGAAGATGTAGCTGCCCAGTTTCTACATGAATTCTACTTCTTGGGGTAGTTCCATCTTTTCTGCAGGGGATATTTTCCAACACCCCCAGTGGATGACTGAAACTGGATAGTACAAAATCCAGTTATCATCAGTAGAAACATGTTTCTGTTCATGTCTTACATCCCAAAATTTAATGCCTTTTAAAAATCTTAACTAGCACATACAACGCACTATGGCTGTAACTTTTGTAGCGTGAGGTGCGGCAGCAAAACTAGCATGAATTCATTTTTCTTTCTTCACAGTTTCACAGAAGTTTCATTTTTACTGTAGATCTTAGAAACTTCAGCATACAATTTGTTATTTTTCTTTATTAAGTCAAGAACTTTCACCTTTTTAAGTAAAGGACGCACTTTATGACTTTGCTTTGGAAAATCTGAATTGCCAGCATCACTATTCTTGCACTTTGTGGCCATTTTTAAGTAAAATAAAAATTACTCCACACAAAACATTACTATCACAAGCCCTGTGATACTGTGACAGTCAGTCTGATAACCAAGAGAGTGACTAAGCTACATGCAGGTAGCACATCTGGATAGGTTGGACAAAGGGATGATTCAATTTCCAGAAGGAAATTTAATACATTTGGACTGCAGCTGACCTCAGGTAACCAAAACTTCAGAAAGTAAAACAGTGGGTGAGGAGGGACTACTGTGTATTGATTATAAAAACTATCTTGCTTCTTGAAAAGAAGGAAAAGGCATTCCTGAATTGTGAGTCTGCAATCAGAAATTTATCCCTGGAAGAACACATAAATAATATCGGAGAAACTTCTCTCATTTACTGGTTAAATGGTTCCAAGATTCCTGAAGCACAGAGAAATAGAGACAAGATCTTTAACATGGAACTAGAAAGCCTGGCTCTAAGTCTTATATATTCTGTGGATTTATCTTTGTACACAAAAGAGTTATTTATCTTCTATTCAGCTCAGTTTCCTTATCTGTGGAATAAAAATAATAAAATTAAAAATTCCACATACTTTACAGAATTGTGTCTGCCAAATAGCAAATAAAGGTGAGTATGTGAAGTACTTTAATACTTCCAACACTAAGCAACATAGTATTTTTCTTGGGGTATTTTTCCTGCCTGTGGTTGCAGACCCATTTCTGCAAATGCTCAGTTTGGAGAGAGGCTGCTGTGTAGTAAAAGAATTAGCTTAGCGTCATTTCAATAAATGTTGACTGGAGGCTCTACTCAGAGTTTTGTCTCTTCAAAATAATGTCATATGTGCTCCCAATGAAATTTCCAGAGCCTAATGAAGGGGAATCAGGAGAAAATTATACGGGCATGGAGTTCTCTGGGGAGCAGGGTTCCTATGAGGGCAATCGCTTCTCCTCATCCCCCTTTTCAAGGAACAAGCAATTAAACTGCAGGCAGGGACATAGTGAAGTATGTTATTTAGCACATGTGTATATTTGGAGTGTCTGTTTCCCCTCATTTTTATTAAGGTCTCACTTACAAACAAAAAAGAGTGGCTTGTTTAATTATCTGTTATG
Organism: Theropithecus gelada; assembly: GCF_003255815.1. Lineage (NCBI taxonomy): Eukaryota > Metazoa > Chordata > Mammalia > Primates > Cercopithecidae > Theropithecus > Theropithecus gelada. Next base: position 15,228,288 of record NC_037682.1, on the reverse strand, counting down.
ATTATTGATATTTGAAATCTATTTCTAAAATTTTATTTTATATTTTGCCTACCCTGTTTTTATTTTGTTTTTCACCTTTCCATTCTTTTAGGCGTTACAACTAAATATTGGGCTACTAGAAATTTTAGGAGATTGATAAATAGTATCTTTTTTCTTTCCTTTTTATGATGAATTGACAAATATAACACAGTTGTATAATGCAGAAGATTAAAATCTGCCTTAATCCTGGTAAGTCATTTCAAAATTTTTTCAGATCTTTAAGCAGGGGGCTTCTTTTATTCTTGGAATTACTTTCCTGCAGCAAACATTGTTGGTACTTTATCCACTCTCCCCTGGTATTCATTGCCCCTGTGATGGTCAATGCATATTATTAAAAATTATTAATAGTCTGTAATTCTTGAACTGAGGGCTTATTTTGCAGTACAAATATGATCAGCCCACGTGTAAGTCGTTTCATTCCTCTGGCAGCAGTCATCAGTAAATGTCAGAGGAAGTATAGGCAAAAATTCTCCAGATTCCTTACTTTTCAGATGTTATCTGAGGATTCTTTGTACATAGTTCTTAGTACAATGGAACCTCAGTTGTCCACAGATGTTACCTATGCACAAGTGAAACCCTGTGTTGACTTTTCCTCCTTTTCTCTTTCCTGCTACCTTACCAGTGCTTTCTGCTATTAACTCCCAAATAAACTACTTGGATTTAAACCACTGACTCTGGGTCAGCTTTTAGGGTATCTTATTTAATATGTATCCCAGGATTGTACATCTCCCCTTTGTGCCTTTGTACAGGCAGGCCCTATCTCATTATCCCTATCAACACACAGGACAGAAGAACAGACAGCAATCTTGCTGCAGATAAGGAGGACCAAAAAACAGAAAAGCAAAGTTCTAAAACGTTCTATTTTTTCTTCTAAATTCCCCAATGTAATATATTGCATCTCTTTCCTCTTATTGAAACATTTTCACTGTACTTCTGCACCTGTGAATTGTAAACTTTATTTTTTTGTAAATTTGATAATGTCTTGATTTGCCTTCTTATTCAGATGGTAGTTCATCTGGGTATAGAAATCCGAATTGATATTTATTTTCCTCGAGACTTTTGAAGAAATCAGTCTACTGTCTGCTGACTTCTACTCTTTTTTTATATAAGAAAATTGATTTCAGGCTAATTATTATTTGTATGTTTCTCTCTCTGACATCTAAAGTTTCTGCTTCTCCTTGTATTTGCACTTTCACAATATGGTTCAACAAAAATTTTAATTGTATTACTCAAAAATTAGTGTGATTATTCAAAGGACTTAAATGTCTTTAATTTGGCAAATTCTCAGCCATTTTACATTTAAATATTTTTCTTCTGTTTTTGCTATTCTTTTTTATGGGGTTCATACAACAATATGTTGGAATTTACCAATTTGTTGACTATCTCTTACATTGACTTTTTTGTTTTCTATCTCTTTAGTCTCAAAGTTATATGTTTAGTATTTTATTTTCCAACTTTTATTTTCTAGATCTGAATTCAATTTTGATTCATCTAACATTTATCCCATCCACTAAAGAATTTTATAAAATTGTTTATGTATTTTTCCATCTTTACTATTTTTACTTGACACATACTAATTGTACATATTTATGGGATACATTGTTATATAACAATAAAATCAGGGTAATTTGCAAATCCATCACCTCAGATATTTATCATTTCTCTGCATTGGGAACATTAAAAATTCTCTCTTCTAGCTATTTGAAAATACATAATAATTTTTTGTTAACCATAAGCACCCTACAGTGCTACAGAACACTAGAACTTATATTTTATTTTCAGTGTTCTCATTTTTTTATATTTCTTATTGTACATTAATAACCACTATTTTTCTTTCATTTATTTCCAGTACTTAAATGGAATTAGAACACATGAAAAATGGTAGAAGAGTCATAATCTTAATCATTCTCCAAAAAATTGTATGCCAAGTTAACTAACTTTTCTATGTGTCACTGTCCTTATCTATACAATTGGCATAACATTTTCTCTATTTAACTATACTAATGTAATAAATTATGTCATTTAGAATACTTAGTGTAATATTTGCTGTATAATGAGTATTCATTAATATCCACTACTACTAGCACTACTGAATACCTGTTTGTTAATACTATCATAGCAGACAGTGGCTTCATATTGATAAAGGTATGAAGTGACAAATAAAATGATACTAGCAGAAAAATATAATGTAATGCTGATAAGTAAAATAGGCACAATAAAAATACTCAGCCAAGAAGCAAATGTAGGAATGTGAGAGCAAGAGTGAGAGAGAAAGCAACAGAATGCAAGAGAGAATGAGAAAGGGAGGGAGAGAAAGGATTGAAATTTAAGAGCAGAATCAGAAGGCAAATGTGTCAGAATACAGATGTAATATAGCCATTAAAAACAAGACTTCCAGAAGATTATTTTCACCAAGGTTATTGTAAGAGCATGTTTGTCCAGTAACTTGCCCAGATTAGACAGATAAGTGTAACTGATTAGCATTTTAGATAGAAACTATTTAGATGAATGCAGTCTTAAGAACATTATATCCACCAGTTGGATCTGTTTCATAGTCTGTGAAAACCCAGTTCATACAATTTCCAGAGTAGTTATGTCACAGAGCTATAAAGATTAAATTTATTTATTATTTATTTATTTATGGGACCCAGCTAACACAATGTGTGACATAAGAAACATATTCAGCTTGTTGGCCCCCTCTTATTTTCCTCCTGGATGACTTTGCAGATATACCAGCTTTAAAAGTGATGATCAACTTATAATAAATTTGTTCCATATATGTGCCCAGAATTAGAAAATAAAGTTTGCCTAGCTCTAAAACCTAAAGCATAGCCCGAATCACCTTGATTTAATCTACTCACTTAACCAAAGTATATTGAATCCCAACTGTGTTCCAGGAACTGTGTTAGCTACTTTGATTTTTCACAAAGTGAATAAATATTTACTTTTTATGTGGATAAAGAATGTGAATGCCACATCATATAGTGATAAGTAATATAATAAAATAAAATGTTATTTGATCACTGTGAAAATGTTCAGAATGTGCCATAACATCCTAGTGACCATGAGGCCCCTTCCTTCCATGAATTGCTCATTGAGATCAAACACATAAACATATGCATCTGATTGCAATTATTTTTGAAAAGAAGTTAATTTCCTCATTCCTCTGATATAATAAGAGTGGCCAATGCATTGTCCAAATTACTTTATTTATTCTTCCAGATATAAGGTACACTAAATCTTTGGCACAAGAACAAATGCACTATTATGAGGTGGGGTGGGACTATCTTTTCAACAAATAGTGGTATAACAGCTGGACCTCTAATGCAAAAACAAACAAAAAAAATAATAATAAGAAGAATCCAAACATAGATAACTTATACTCTTCACAAAAATCAACTCAAAATGTCATCTGATAGGAGTAATTTTACTATCCCCTTTCCAATTTAAATGTCTTTTATTTCTTTTTCTTGTTTGATTCTTTTGCTAGTACTTTGTTGAACAGAAGTGGCAAAAGAGAGCATTTGCTGAGAAATCCACTGTTAGTCTGGTGAGAGTTTCCTTATAAGTAACTAGCTGCTTTTCTCTTGCTGTTTTTAGAATTTTCTCTTTGTTTTTGACTTTTGGTAGTTTGACTACAATGTACCATGGAGAGGACCTTTTTGGGTTGTATCTATTTGAGGACCTACCAGGCTCTGATATCTGGATATCTAAATCTCTTGCTAGACTTTGGAAACTTTCAGCTATTATTTTGTTAAATATATTTTCTTCCCCCCTTTGCTTTCTCTTTGTCTCCAGGGACACCAAAAATTTAAATATTTGGTTGCTTTATGGTGTTCCATATGTTACGTAGGCTTTGTTCATTATTTTTTATTCTTTTTAAAAAACTTTTTATCTGTCTGCATTTTTTCAGAAAATCTGTCTTCAAGTTCTGAAATTCTTTCTTCTGCTTGATCTAGTTGAAGTTTTTGAATGCAGTTTTTTATTTCATTTAATGAATTCTTCAGTTCCCAAATTTCTGTTTGGATTCTTATATACGATATCTATCTCTTCAGTAAATTTCTCATTCATATCCTGAATTATGTTCATGATTTTTTTAATCAGTGTTCTCTTCTATCTCACTGAGCTTCTTTAATATCATTCAAATTATTTTGCGAGTATTCCATAAATTTCTTTTTCATTGGAATCTATAGCTGAAGAATTATTGTGTTCCTTAGGAAGTGTCATATGTCCCTGCTTTTTCATGTTTCTTGTGTTCTTACATTGATATTTCTGTATCTGGTGTTACAGTCACTTCTTCCACTTTTTTTTTTAGTTGTGCTTCCATAGGGAACTTTTTCCTCAAAACACATATATGGTGTTGGTTGGATAAGGTACTTTGTCTTTGACTTTTGATGTGTGCAATAGTGTAGTATCTGTATGATTTCTTGACTTGTAAACAGAGTCAGTGATATCTGTGATTTTCTCAGTGGCTTAGAATGTGGTTGTTAGTGGAGGCTGTGGTGAGGTTTTGTTGGGGGCAGGATGTCAGGTGAGCCAGTCCTTGGGCCCCAGAGGTGGCAGCAGCATGCCAAGCATGCTTGTTCTTGGGTCCCAGGGCAGTGAACACTGGCTCCCATGTTAGCCTGTCTAGGCAGGTTGATTTTTGGACCTTGGACCTCCAGGTTGCTTGCTCTGGTGCCAGCAGTGGGCTGGGCAGGGCAGGTGGGTAAGTTCAAGCCCCTGGGAAGTGGATGTGGCATGGACAATGACAGTATCAGTGATGGGATAACCCTCTGGCTCCCGAGTGGTCTGCACTGGTGTTGGCCATAGTTGTGACAGACTGAGTGGGCCAGTCCCCAGGCTTGCAGGTTGGTGCCTATGAGTGAGTTCCAGCTGTGGTGGTTGCAGCCTGTTGGGTAGGCTCATCCTCAGGCTCCCAGGAGGAGTGCTCAGGTGCCACCAGTGATATAGGATAGAGCAGGGTGATCCACATGGCCTCAGACCAAGAGCTCCAGAGCTCAGAGGGGTGAAACTGGGCTGGATGGGCCTGTTCTCAGGGCCTTGGTGGTGCATGTGGTGCTGGCTGTGGTAGGCAGGGGCAGGGTAATCCTCAGGCCCCCAGTGGAATGCTCGGGTGTGTGTGGCAGCCGTTGCTCAGCAGTCTTGCTGGGTTCTTTTCAGTTTGGTTGGGCAGCATGTGCTTTAGTCCCAGGTGGTGACCGTGGGTCACTATGCACAGAGGCCCTGCTATTGAGGTGACCAGGGTGCAGGGTGACTGCCAATGGCTTGTGATTTGGCACTGGTGGTAGCAGCTAGCAGTAGGACAGTGGTTTTTAACAATGAAAGAAGGAAAATCCAAAGGCTACATATTGTCATTCCATTCATGCAACATAGAAATGTAAAAACATCAATGATTTCCAAGGGTTGGGGGAGTTGGAAGTGGCTGTCTATAAAAAGCATGCAAAGGGAAATTTTAGGATGAATCAGATATTTTCTATGGTGCTCTGCTGGTGAACACATGCCTGCATCTGTCCAAACTCATAGAACTACACGTAGCAAAGAGTGAATGTATCGCATACAAATGAAAAATGATCAACCAAGAGTACAGGGGAATTCCAGAATTAAACAGACTGTGAAAAAAAAATCTAATTTTATTATAAATGTATGACTTTACTTCACTGAAAGGAGATGAGGGGGGAAAAAAGAGCCAAGCTAAGTAAGGTTGGAAAAACAATGTGCTAACCAGAAGCCCTAAAGCTAAAAATAAATTTTGTAAAAATACTGTGCTTTAGTTGCTAAAGTTGTTTCTCATGGAGGTATGGATTAACAATTAGGCAACTGCTTTATTCCTATGCTGGAGATGGAATAAACCGAATTAGAGTCACAGACATAGGGGAGGAAAAGGTTCCTCAACCCTTCTAGGGTTCCTGGCTAGGTCTGAGATAAAACTGACAAAGACAGACTAACAGGGGAAAAGCGTAACAGATTAATTTAATCAAAATTCTATGTGACACGGGAGCCTTCAGGAATGAAGACTCAAAGATCCAGGGAAAATTGTTTGTTTTTATGCTTAGGTTCATGGAAGTGTGACTGCATGTGGAAATGTGACTGGACAAGGTATATGACCTAATGGTAATAGTGAGAAAACCCAGCAAGGCCTGTCTGTTCAGATACTTCTTGGCCTCTCTGTTGTAGCATTTCTTCCTTCCAGGTAATGGGCAGGACCTCTCTGGAATGAGAGTCAATTATTTTTGTAACTTTTCTTTTAGGTTTGGGGGTACATGGGTAAGTTTGTATATAGGTAAACTTGTGTCACGGGGGTTTGTTGTACAGATTAATTCATCACCCGTATGCTAAGGCTAGTTATTTATTTCCAATAGTTATTTTTTTCTGATCCTCTCCCTCCTTCCACCCTCCACCCTTAAGCAGGCCCCAGTGTCTTTTGTTCCCTTCTTTGTGTCTATGAGTTCCTATCATTTAGTTCCCACCTATTAAGTGAGATCATGTGGTTTTTGTACTCCCTATTCAATAAAAGGTGCTGGGTAACAGGCTAGCCATACACAGAAGATTGAAACTGGACCTCTTCCTTGAACCATATACAAAAATCTACTCAAGTTGGATTAAAGACTTCAATGTAAAACCCTAAGCTATAAAAACCCTGGAAGACAACCTAGGCAATAGCATTCTGAACATACAAACTGGCAAAGATTTCACGACAAGGAAAAAGAAAGCAATTGCAACAAAAGCAAAAGTTGACAAATAGGATCTAATTAAACCAAGAGTTTCTGCACAGCAGAAGAAACAATCAACAGAATAAGACAACCTACAGAATGGGAGAAAATATTTGCAAACTATGCATCTGAGAAAGGTCTACTATCCTACTTCCATAAGGAACTTAAGCAAATTTACAAGAAACAAACAACCCCATTAAAGAGTGCCCAAAGGACATTAACAGACACCTTTCAAAAGAAGACATACATGTGGCCAACAAGCATATGAGCCCATTTTTTTTATGACAAGCTCCTAGATAGAAAGGTGGGAGAAAGAGTAATATTTCTAGGTTTTATGGCTTGCTCTGGGGAAAAGGAGTTCTAGTTTCTATGGTCCACCATGGAGAAGAGTAATTCTGGTTTCTGACCTACTTTGGGGAAGAAAGAGGGGAAAGAGACAGGAGGACAGGGGAAGGTCAGAAAGACTTTGGTTCTGAGGCTTCTTCTGAGGCCTTCCAATGTCCGTTTGTTCAAAGTACTCGTCATGACAAAGTGCCATACTTTGGGGCGTCATTTTCTAAGCCCCAACAGAGACATCAGTATGAACTCATATTTAGTTTAATATAACGAATAAATTTAGAAATAAATGTGGTTTGCTCTGTATACAGGGTACAGAAATACATACTTAGTTCTTTTGATAAAAGAGCCTAGAAGAAGTGAAACAGCAGTAACAGCAAGCACACCCTGTGTCCAGATGTTGGCTTGTAAACACCATTCTCTATCAAAATAAAGAAGCCTCTTTGTAGAAGTAGTGGACTCTGTGACAGTGGTAGGAAAAATACAAGATGAGCTTACAGCATCATGTAATGCCCTAGAGTAAGGACATATTCTAAATAAAATAAAAACAAAACACAAAGGGTGAACAATGTCAAAGGAACATAAGGGCCTTCTGAAAGAGCTTCAAAGGATGAAAGTGGAAACATTTAGACCAAAAAAAAAATAAAACAAAAACCTAGTATTGCCTTATAATCCAGTATAAAGTAAACAAACCAGAACACGCTAATATAAATGATGATTATAAATAAATAAATGAGAAAGGAGACAAATCTTGCTTACAGAAAAACTCCAAATAAGTTGTTTAAACACTGATCTCAGCAAGAGGTGGAGCTTAATTCCCACACACCAGCAGTGTGAGCTGGAATTAATGATTGTTTCTAAAGAATAGAGCAGAGAAAGGGGGAACAAAAAGTAACTCTATGAGAGATAATTAAGCAAACTTTACCTAACATCTGTGATCATGTTAAACGCATCACTGATAAGTCATGTTGATAGCATGTGTCCATGATATGATGTGCTAGAAGAGAAATTTTATCACTGATGTTACTTGAAAAACAGCACAGCCCCAGGAAAATAATGAGAAAACCTCAGAAAAACATAATTTCCATTTCAGACATTCTATGAAATGTCTCACCAGCACTCCCTCAAAACACAGGGAAAGATGGACAATCTGCCATAACTAGAAGAGATTAAGGAAACCTGACAACTAAATGCAAGAAGAGGAAAAGAGTGGAAAAATGAATGAGATTGGAGTAAGTTCTGAAGTGTAGAAAGTAATAGTGCGTCTATCTTTTTTTTTTGTAGTTTTGACAAATGTACCATCATAAGATAAGATTATGACACAGGAGAAATCAGGCAAGTGTTTGTATTAGATTTGTAGGAAGCTTCAAACAACAGGTATTTATTCTTTCACAGTTTGGAAGCCAGAAGTGCCAAATCAGTGACCCTGGACTGAAATCGGCACAGTAGCAAGGCCTGCTTGCTTCATAAACTATAAGTGAGAATTTTATTTCTTGCCTCTTCCATTTGATGGTGGCTGCAGGTATTCCAAATATTGTGGTCACATCACTTTAGTCTCTGCTTTCATGGTCACTTTGCCGACTCCTCTTTTGTCTGTCATCACATCTCTCTGTCTTCTTCTGATAGTGACATATGTGGGCCTTTAGGGCTCACACAGGTAATCCACAATACTATCTCCATCTTAATCACCTCTACATAGTCCTTTTAGGCAATATAAGGTAACATCGAAAGGTTCCAGGAATCAGGATGCATAAAGATTGTGCATTATAACAGCCTATTGAATTTATGTTATGTTTGCTGCTGACACATATTGTCATGTTTATATTCTACTACATGGATGTTTAGAATCATTTCAGTTAATTCTATAATTTATGTGTATGAAGTAATTTTCAAATGTAATCAGATGTTAAACCTTAAATAATTTCACACTTAATGTATTTTTATGATTTACTAAGTAGTATTTATTTGATATATTATTTTCTACTTAATGAGACATCACATCTAAGTAAAAATTATGAGATGGCTTCAAATGAGCTACTTGATGATAGAATTTTCAGGAAACGATTGTGTCTAAAAGTTGGAGAAAAAGTGCTTAGAATATAGGTAAAAATGTTTTGCAAAGAAATTATCTGTGTCTTTTGAAATGAACTATATGTCTGAATAGTAGGCTTATATAATAGATAGTTTGCTATAATCATGAATGGTTCAAAGGTTCAACATATCGATACAATTAGACTCAAAGCTTAATTATTTTATCCATTCATTTAACAAATACTTATTGAGAATCTCCTAGGAAACACACTCATTTAGGTACTAAAGATCTCATAAAAAAACAAAAAATTCACTGCTTTAATGAAGTTTGCCTTCTAGTTGGATAGTAGGATATATAGTAAACAAGAGAATAAATATACAGGAGAGTGTGAGTAAAAACGAGGAAGGATAACACGAGATGAGGGGCAGTGTACATGGGGTGGGGAGAGGGATTATTTTATAAAGGTGGTGAAGGAAAGACTCTATGACTGGGTCACATTTAAGAAAAGACCTGAATGGAGTGAGGAAATATTATGCATGGAGAGTAGCAAGTGCACAGGCCCTGAGGTTGGAGCAGGCTTGGAGTTGTGAAAAACAGCAAGGAGAGCAGGCTGGACGAAATGGAGTAAAACACAGGTGAAGCAGCAAAAGGTGATGTATGTCAACTAAACTAAGAATGAAGGAGCAGAATTAACAATTTCAAAGCATTTGCAGAAAGAAAAATGTACATTTTTTTCTCAGTACATTTTTAAACACTTTAAAACTTGGTAGCAATATACAAAGAAATGCTTTTATTATTTTTACTCAATTTTTCTGGTACTCTAGTTATTTTATCCTTTTAAAATTTAAAACATGAACATGTTGCTTCATAAATCAGCAATGACACAAATATTAATTCATATGAGATGCTATATTTACATATTCTTGATAAAATGTGCCAAGGAAAAGCATATACTTTCATTTAATAATATGTTTTCTTTTAAGCAAAATGAGGACTCCTGGAACAGTATTCAGCGAAATAAATTTAAAAGCATTAGGCTCAACTTTATATTCTACTCCCCAAATTAAGTATTTAAATTATTTTTACTAAATATTAGTGTATTACTCAGGGTTCTACAGAGAAACAGAACTGATAGATAGATAGATAGATAGATAGATAGATAGATAGATAGATAGATAGAGATAGATAGATACAAGGAGATTTATTATGGGAACTGGCTCATGTGAATATGCAGGTTGAGAAGTCTCACAATATACTGTCTGCAAACTGGAGAAGCAGGAAGGCCAGTAGAGTAATTTGGAGTTTGAAGATCTGAGAAAGGTCAGGACAGGGTTGTGGAACTTGTATAAGGCCTGGAGGCCAAAGGCCCAACAAACCAGGAACTCAAATGTCTAAGAACAAGAGAAGATGAATGTCCCAGCTCAAGAAGAGACACAATTCATCCTTCCTCCACCATTTTGTTCTTTGCAGGTGAGCCCTCAGTAGATTGAATGATGGACACCCACACTGGGGAGGGCAGATCTTCCTTACTCAGTCTCCTGATTCAAATATTAATCTCTTCTGGAAACACTTTCACAGACATATTCAGAATAATGTTTAAGCAGCTATCTGGGCATCCCTTAAATCCAGTCAAACTGACGCATAAAATTAACCATCAGAACTTGCCACATTACATTTAATCTGGGCACATTTTCCACACCTATGGAAAATTCCCCACTTCGTGGAAAACCTTCATGTGCTTTTATTAATGGACTTGTTTTTGCTCTGATTTTATGTATATTTGCATTGACATGTGGTAGATAAAAATGCATGTAGAATAAGTGAATACATTAGTATCTTTAAGGTTTTTGGCAAAGACGCCCCAAGATGTCTTAGCCATTCTTGTCCAGGTGTTATGTTTCTGGACATAATGTTTCTTTTTACTTAGACAATAGACTTTTAAACAGGCATGGCAATCACTTCAGGAATTTACTTGATTGTGGACCTTAAATGTGATTCAGAACACAGAGAAGATCCGAGAGAAATGAAACTAGGTTATGGTGCATCCTACAATGTTAAACTGACCATCCTAAAGACAATTTTGCCTTCTCAATAACTTTCTTGAATGCACTCTTCACTTCCTTGTTCCTCAGACTGTAGACCAGGGGGTTCAGCATGGGGATGACCATTGTATAGAACACAGATGCCATTTTGTCTGTGTCCATGGAGTGACTAGAGCTGGGTTGTAAGTACATGAAGATAATAGTCCCATAGAAGATGGTGACTGCAATGAAGTGAGAGGCACAGGTGGACAAAGCCTTCTGGTATCCCGAAGCTGAGTGCATCTTTAGGATGGTGATAAAAATGAATATGTAGGATATCAAGATAACCAGGAGAGCTAAAAAGATATTGAAGCTCACAACATAAACAAGAACAAGCTCGCTAACATGTCTATCAGAGCAAGAGAGAACCACAACTGCTGGAATATCACAGAAAAAGTGATGGACTTCATTGGACTTACAGAAAGAGAGACTAAATGTGTCCCCAGTGTGGATGGAGGCATTCAGGAAACCACAGAGGTAGGAGCCTATGGTCAGATGAGCACATACACTTGTTGTCATGGTTGTGGTATAATGCAGGGGTTTGCACACTGCCACATAGCGGTCATAGGCCATTGAGGCCAAGAGGTAATTTTCCACAATGGCAAGAGCTACAAAAATATACATTTGAGCAGCACATGCATTGTAGGAGATGACCTTGTCTTCTATAAGGAATCCAGCCATGACGGTGGGAGTGACAGCTGAAGAGTAGCAAAAGTCCACTAAAGACAAGTTACTGAGAAAAAAGTACATGGGATTGTGGAGACAGGAATCCCAGAATATTACTACAATAATTCCCAGGTTTCCAACCAGAGTGATAATATAGATGAAGAGGAACATTATAAAGAGGGGAACCTGCAGTTCTGAGTCATTGGTTAGTCCTAGAAGAATGAACTGTGTTACTTCTGTCTTATTTTCCATCATTGCTCTGGGGGACTCACAGGATGCTTGTAGCAATACAAAAAGGAACAATGTGATAAATAAATTGAATTAAAATTGAAAAGTATAAGTACAATATGTATTCCTTCATTGTAGCAATAACTTGTACTTCAAGATTCCCTAGAAAAAACGTGGCCTTGACAACCAAAGGTAGTGCATTAATTATACAGAATTACATACTGTTGAAACTGAAGAATCTTAATAGATTATTTGCACAATTTTTAGATGTTATAAATTTGTAAACTCATATGTAGAAAATTTACTAACCTGATCAAGATGACTCGTCTAGATGCATCTGTCTGTCAATTCACCTTTCCTGAGCACGGTAAAAGCTGACGCATGTTGCTAATTTGCCAAGAACTTGTCTAGACATTTTAGACATATATTCATTATTTCCTTGCAACGATATTATGTATTTGATTAGTTGTTGCATTCATTTAAATTATGAAGCACAGGAGGTTGAGTAACATATTCATATTTATACAAGTATTAAATGGCAAGCCATGCTTTGGATCCATGCCAACTTTTGAACACATGTTGAATGGTTCCTAAGTCTAATGGTCTAAACTGTATTTAAATCAAATTGAATACAACTCAATTTACAATCACTCATTGTCTCCTTTGGTACAAACTCAGTGTTTTGGGTTTCACAATGAAGTAAGCGAGTAATATACGCATAGTGAAAGTGGTGGGATAACTGGGTTGTTAGGGGCATGTTCAACTAGCAGAAACAATTCTGAGAGAAGCCTATCATCAGATACGGCAGATACAGAGCTTGAGTTCTTGGAAGAGAGGCATGTCAGTCCACCACTTACCACCTGGGGACCACTGGTTCTAATCTAATTCCCTTAAACATCACATTTTCTTCTGTAAAACTAAAACAGTAATGTGACCTACTTTGAGGTAGTATTGTGAGAATTAAATAAGATAATCTATTAAAAATGCTAGATGTTAAGCACGGCCTAATGAGTGCTAGTTATAATATTAAATACTATTAGGATGGGTGATAATCTTTTTGTTGGTTTTATAAAAGTGGATGGTGACAAGCAGGGCTGCAGGCATGGGTGAGTTTTGAAATACTGAAGCTCCCATGTCCAATTTTCTTTTCCTCCATACTAGGACCACTGAGATTTTCTGTGTTTCTTTCAGGTTGTCCTTCCTCCAAGCAAATGATTGTCTGCTCCGGAAAATTCACGCGAGCCTTTCTTTTTCTTAATTTCTCCCTTGAAATCCACATTTTAGTGTGGGTAAAAAAGTTTCTTTTTCCTAAAGCCATTCTTTCTCTTATTACTGTTATTCTATAGTTAAAGATTAAGGGTTAAAATTTCCTACTTTATGGGCTATCTTTATTTAGCTCACAGATCTGATTTGGTGGCAAGTTCCATGTGATAAAATATTTTTTTTGAATGTATTCTTGATTAGGAACAATATTTTATTATTTATTTATTTATGTTGTTTTTAAATTTCAATGCTCATTTTAGATACAAGGGTTACACGTACAGATTTGTTACGTGGGAATATTGCATAATGCTGAGGTTTGGAGTATGGATACTGTCACCCTGGTGGTGAGCATACCATCTGATAGGTAGTTCTTAAGCCCACCCTCTCTTTCTCCATTAGTCCACAGTGTCTATTGTTCCCATATTTAGGTCCATGTGTTCTCATCATTTAGCCCTCACTTATTAGTGAGGACGTGAGGTATTTGGTTTTCTGTTATTGTGTTACTTTGCTTAAGATTATGGTCTCCAGATTCATCCACATTGCTGCAAAGGATGTGATTTCATTTTTTATGGCTATGTAGTATTCCAAAAATCTGGTGTACAGATTTCTTCAAAAACTTAAAACAGAGCTACTATTTGACCCAGTATATACCCAAAAGGTAATAAGTCATTTACTAAAAAGACAAATACGTATGGTCAACCTAAATGCCCATCAATGATAGATTGGATAAAGAAATGTGGTACATATACACCACAAAATATTATGCAGCCATAAAAAAGAACGAGATCATCTACTTTGCAGGGACATAGATGGATCTGGAAGCCATTATCCTCAGCAAACTAATGCGGAAACAGAAAATCAAATACTGCATGCTGTCACTTGTAAGTGGGAGCTGAATGATGAAAAGACATGGACACATGGTAGAGAACAACACACACTGGGGTCTGTCAAAGGGTGGTGGGTAGAAGGAGGGAGAGCATCAGGAAGAAAAGCTAATGGATGCTGGGCTTAATACCTAGGTGATGGGATGATCTGTACAGCTAATCACCATGGCACATCTTTAGCTATGTAACAAACCTGCACATCCTGCATGTGTACCCCTGAACTTTAAAGTTGGACACTTTTTTTAAAAAGACACATGTACCTATAAGATCATCAGCACACTATTCACAACAACAAATGTACAGAATCAACCCTGGTGCCCATCAGTGGTAGACTGGATAAAGAAGTTGTGGTACATATACACCATGGAATATTACACAGCCATGAAAATAAGAATGAAATCAGGAACAATACTTTAAATCTTTGTATTTGGATTGGGGTCTTTAGAAGGGTATCCAACCAATACTAACTACTGTTTCCTACTGTCTTTCTCTGAAACACTTGGCAACTTCACTTCCCAAGCCTGAGGTATGAAGATGTTATGTTGCTAACTTTAACATACATCACTGCTTTTAGCATACACTATGTTCTACCAATAATAAAAACTTTATATATAAATGATGTGTGTGTGTATGTGTGTGTGTGAGAGAGAGAGAGAGAGTTAGGTATTATTATTGTTACTATTACTTTATCATTGAGAACATTGAGAATTTGAGAAGTGATGTGATGCTCCAACATTATATGGCTAGTTTGAGAGTCAAGATTCAAGAGTTAAATCCATCTTCAATCTAAAGTCAAAACTTTCAGCCACATCACTGTCAACATATGTAGATGTGCTAATAATAGTAAGAATGAGATTATTAAAAAAAGTTAAAACACAAGTCATAGCTTGTTAATTCATTTAACACCCTTTTGTAGTTTAAAGAATGAACATTTCACCCTTTTTTGTTTGTTTTTGTTTTTTTTACCACTCATGAGAAGCCAATACATAACGAACAGATAAAATTACCACCTAGTCAATCAGAGTATCATCAGAGTATCTTATCTTTTGTTCATATCTTTGGAGGAAGAAGCGTGTTTCATAAGAACCACTAAATTTCCTATAATGGAACGTTTATGCCCTACGCCCACCTCAGTATTTTAGAAAAAAATGTTGAAAACACCTATTTCTGCCCTCAAATAACTTATAGTAGGTGTAGCTGCCCCACTGCTTTTGCATGAGTTATACTTCTCTCTAAAATGTTTCTTAGATATAGAAGCTTACCTTACAGCTGGATGAGCAGAAACAGTCAATACAGAATAGTTTGTCTGTAATCAGAAAATCAGCCATGGAATATTGCATTAATATGTTTGGAGAAGCTTGCTTTCAGGTAATGGTCAACAGGTTTCAAGGTCTCCAGGCATGGAAAAATAAAGGGAAGAGCATTAAGATGGAACAAGTCCTGAATCTCCTATTAATTCTTTCTGGGAACTTAAAGGAGTTACTTATCTTCCCCTTTCTCGAGAAAATAAACATGTTAAGATTACCTCTCTCACATAATTCACAGAATTGCATCTGTAAATAACAAGTAAGTGAAGGCTGTAAAACATCTTGCTAAGGGGTCATCGTGCAAAAGTCAGTCAATGTAATTTTTAACTTGGGATGTTTTCCTTGAGCAGGGTTGAAGGTTCATAGCAAAGCCTCAGGTCAGAAGGCATGCATGAACTAAAAACAATTATCCTTTAGATGAATAAATGATGATCCGTGGAGCTTTGTACACAGTGTGGTCTCTCTAAAACTACATCATGTTGGGAGTCATGTTGGGATTTCATATGCTAATATATGGAGATATGAGGAGAATTATAAGGGCATGGAGATCTCTGGAGATGTTCCCTGTGAGAGGATCTACAGCTCCTCATTCTACTTTCCTGGTGAAGAAGCAATTAAAGCTGCCAGTGGGGATCAAGCTTATTATTTTTAATATACGCACATAATTTGTGTGCATATTAAATTTGTTATTTCTTTTTTCATTCGCTAATGAATGCATAATTTACATACAGTAATACCCAGTATTAATACACACTGTACTGTATAGTTCTAAGAATTTTGTCAAATATATGGTCACATAATGACTACAACAATTACTTAAAAATATTTTCTAAGCCTACTTTTTGGTAACCTCTTTTCCCACCCACTATCCTGGCAACAAGTAAATTGTTTTTGTCCAAATAATTTTGCTTTTGCTAGAATGTCTTTAAATATAATCCTAGAATATGTAGTCGTTGAGTCTGGCATCTTTCACTTTCACTCAGCAATTGAAACCCATATATATTGTTGCCTATGTCAGCGTTAAATCTTTTTTATTGTAGAAGAATATTGCATTATGTGGACATTATAGATTGTTTTTCTCATTGTGCAACTGAGGAACATTTGTACTGGTTTTAGAGTTTGGTGAGTAGAAATAAAGCTGATCTAAGCATTTCATTAAAGATTTCTGGGCGAGGCACTGTAGCTCATGCCTGTAATCCTAGCACTTTGGGAGGCTGAGGTGGGTGTATCACTTGAGGTAAGAAGTTTAAGACCAGCCTGGTCAACATGGTGACGCTCAGTCTCTACTAAAAATACAAAAATTAGCCAGGCATGGTGGTAGGCACCTGTAATCCCAGCTCCTCAGGAGGCTGAGGCAGGAGAATTGATTGAACCTGGGAGGCAGAGGCGGAGGCTGCAGTGAGCCAAGATTGTGCCTCTGTATGCCAGCCTGGGTGACAGAGTGAGAGTCTGTCTCAAAAAAAAAAAAAGATTTCTGAGGTGAACATAGATTTTCATTTCATCTGAATAAATATTGATGAGTCAGACTGAATTGTTGCATGGTAGGCACATATTTATCTGAATAAGAAACTGTCAACATCTTTTCTGAAGATACTCTATTATTTTGAATTCCTTCTAGCAGTCCATTCAAATTGTCTCACCTCTGTGTCAGCATTTTATATTTTAAAATTTTGTAATTTAATTTTTGTTTTACTTCTGTTCGTTTTTCTCTAAGACATCTCCTTAAGAATTTTCTTAACACTTACCTACCTTATCACCACAGTTCTGGCCTGGGGATGCTTTTCTTTTCCAACAAAGGAGACAGATTCATCCTTTTGCACAGATTCGTCGTTTGCACTGTTGCTTCTGAGCCCACACTACACTCCCAAGCAGACTTATCACATCTCTCTTAGTACAAGCGAGTGTCATGGTTAAACATTTGTTCTGTGCACCATGGTTGCTTCACCTCAAATTTGAGTAAGAAATGTAGCCTTTCCAATTTCAGCTTCCTTCTGTAAGAAAGAAAATATTATCTTGTCATTCACATAAGATTTTCAAAAAGATAATCATATGACATATTTATAGAGCACAGCACACTTTCTACCACATATCAGGTGTTCAATAGGTTAAATATTAATATTTATTATTTATAATATTTTCCATAGATAGGTCACAAAAATAGTGGTACACAAACAATCCACCTGCTTTTCTACATGTGTATGTCGCATTCCAGCTAGGCAGGACATGTAATAGTTCTAGATAATGAACTATAGAAAAAATTATAATGTTGGTTGAAACATACATACTACTCTCCAGTTATCTCATCTCCTGCTATGATAATCAAAAGGCTTAATGTTCCAGCAGGTGCAGAAACAGATGATGATGCCTTCATCAGCAGGTGTCTTTGAGTGACCACATACAGCTTTTCACTTAGCCAGACAACCTGTATGACAGACATGTAGTAGCATAAGTAAGAAATAAATCTGTAGAATGCTGAATATTTATCTTCCAAAATATCAGATTCTAATACTTGGAATTGGTAAATTATACCTTATATGACAATTGCTTTGCAGTTATGATCAAATTAAGGATAGTGAGATGGAGATTAATCTAAATTATTCAGTGGGCTGTAAATGTAGTTACCAGTTCCTTCTAAGATGAGGGCAGGAAAAATGATAGATTAGAATATTTTAAGGGCCTGTTACTCCACAGAAACACAAAAAAGCAAGCAAAAACTGGCACAATCAACTTTGTTTGAACTCTGGAAAATAGTCAAGGATCTACAGAAACAAAGAGAATGATGATTCAAGAAAAAGGTGACCTCACATGACATTTTTAGGAAGTATCTGTTAAACTGCTATGTGACCACAAGTAAAGAAACAAAGACATCAGAGGCCACATATGATAATAAATATATTCTTTCAAATATTTTAATAAAACTCACTAAATAAACAACTGCACTCAGAGCAAGCAAAAACAAATGAAACTGGGGGTAGGAGGGGAGATAATTTGACTTCCAGAATTACCATACTATAATTTTAAAAATATCAAACTTTCAGCCAAAAATAAGAGACATATGAAGGATCAAGAAACCATTTACAATTTACAAGAAAACTGAAATTGTCCTGAGGAAGCATAAGTGTTATACCTAGATGACAAAAATCTTAAATCAATTGCCTTAAATAGGCTCAAAGGGATTAAGGGGAAAAATTGACAAGGAACTAAAGAAAACTAGGACAATAGTGTTTCAATACATAGTAAATATCAATTAAAAATACAAATTACTTTTAAAAAATCAGAATTTCTGGAGCTGAAAATTACAATGAGTGAAATAAAAATTCACCAGAGGGTTTTAACAATATTTGACAAAAGAAGAAAAAAAATCAGTGGATTTCTTTCCTTCCTTCCTCCCTCCCTCTCCCCCTCCTTCTCTCCCTCCCTCCCTCCCTCTGTCCCTTCTTCTCTTCCTTCCTTCCTTCCTTTCTTCCTTCCTTCCTTCCTTCCTTCCTTCCTTCCTTCCTTCCTTCTTTTCTTCCTTCTTTCTTTTTGAGACAAAGTCTTACTCTGTCACCCATGCTGTAGTGCAGTGGTGTAATCATGGCGCACTACAGTCTCCACCTCTTGGCTCTAAATGATCCTCCTGCCTCAGCCTCCCAAGTAGCTGGGGCCACAGGCATGCACCAATACACCTGGATACATTTTCTTTTTTGTTTGTTTGTTTTTGAGTCAAGATTTTGTCATGTTGTCCAGGCTGGTTTCGAACTTCTGAGCTCAAGTGATCCATCTGCCTCAGACTCCCAAAGTACTGGTATTATAGACACGAGCCACCATGTCTGGCCAAATCAATGAATTTCTAGACATGTCAATTAAAGCAATCCGGGCTCAGGAGAAGAAAGGAAAATAGAATGAAGACAAAATGGAAAGAGCTTGAGACCTCTTGCATGCCATCAAGTATACCAACGTGAGCACAAATAGAGTGCAAGAATGAGAGGTCAAATGAGGAAAAGTTGGTAAGAAATATTTGAAGAACTATGGCCACTAACTTCCCAAACTTCCCAAACTTGATTAACTTCCTATATAGGTGAAAGTTTAGAGAGGTGTTTGGGTCATGAGAGCTCAGCTCTCATGAATGGGTAGATCCCTTCATAGGATAATAGATTAATGAATTCATGGGTTAATGTATTAATTAGTTTTCATGGGACTTGGACTTGTGGCTTTATAAAAAGAGGAGATCTGAGCTAGCATGCTCAGTCCTCTCACCATATGATGCCCTGTGCTGCTACGAGACTTTGCAGGGAGTCCCCACCAGCAAGAAGGCCCTCACCAGATGTGGCCCCTCAACCTTGGACTGTTTATTCTCTAAAACTGTGAGAAATAAATTTATTTTTAAAAATAAACTATCTAGTTTTAGGCATCCTGTTATAAGCAATATTAAATGAACCAAGGCAATTAATGATGTTGAACAACTTTTCATATCCCTGTTGACCTTTTGTATGCCTTCTTTGGAAAAATAGTTATTCAAGACTTTTACCTATTTTTAAATAGAATTAATTTTTACTATTGATTTGTAGGAATTCCTTATACATTTTATTTTTTCAGATGGGGGTCTCATTCTGTCACCTGGCTGAAGTGCAGTGGCACAATCATGGCTCACTGCAGCCTCAGCATCCTGGCTTCAAATGATCCTTCCACCTCAGCCTCCTGAGTAGCTGGGACTATAGGCATGCACCACCATACCTGGCTAATTTTTAAAACTTTTTGTAGAAATGGTGTCTCACCATATTGCTCAGGCTGGTCTCAAACTCCTGGCCTCAAGCTACCCTTCTGCTTTGGTCTCACAAATGTGAGCTACTATGCCCAGCCCTCCTTATACACTTTAAATAGTAACACTTACCAAATGTAATGTTGGTAAATATTGTCTCCTATTCTGTAAGTTGCCTTTCTATGTTTTTGATGGTTTCCATCACTATGCAGAAACAGTTTGTTGTAGTTCCACTTATTTTAGCTTTTGTTGCTTGTGCATTTGGTGTCATATTCAAGATATCATAGCCAAGGTTAATGACAAAAAGTTTATTCCTTAGTTTTTTTTTCTAGGGGTTTCAAGATTCAAGTATATGTTTAATTTTGCATCTATTTGAATTTATTTTTGTGTATGGTATAAGATAAAGATTTGTTTGGGTAAAATATTTTGCAAAGATCCTACTTTTGCATGTAGATATGCAGATTTCCCAATACTATTTCTTGGAGAGACTTTCCTTTTCTCATTATGTATCCCGGGCTCCCTTGTCTTCCATATGTCTATCTTTATAGAAATGTAATACTGTTTTCTTTACTGTAGTCTTTGTAATATATTCTGAAATCAGAACTGTAATGTCTCCAGCTTTTTTCTTCTTTGTTGGGATTGTCTTGGCTATTTAGAGTCTTCTGTGGTTTCATATTAATTTTAAGACTATTTTTCCATTTCTGTAAAAAGATGCCATTGGAAATTTCAAGGCGGTCGCATTGAATCTGTAGTTTGCATTTCATAGTATGAGCATTTTAACATCATTAATTCTTCCAATTCATGAACACAGATATCTTCCAATTTATTTGAGTCTTCTTCAATTTCTTTCACCATTTCTTGTTATGTTTTAAGTGTATGTCTTTCACCTTCTTGGTTAACTTTATTTCTAAGTATTTCATCGTTTTTCATGTTGTTGTAAATAGGATTTTTTAAACTTTTTTTCAGGTAGATTATTGTTAGTGTATAGATATGCAACTGATTTTTGTGTGTTGATATTGTATCCTGCAGCTGTACTAAATTCATTAGTTCCAACAGGTGTTTCCTAGTAGTTTTTAAGATTTTCTGCATATAAGATGACATCTTCCATGAACAGAGACAGTTTTGCCTATTTCAGTGTCTTTTATTTCTTTCTCTTACCTAATTGTTCTGGTTAGGACTTTCAGTACTATGGCCAATAGGAGTGGTATGAGTGGGCATCCTTGTCTTGTTTCTGATCTTAAAGGAAAAATCTTTCAATTTTTAACCTTTGAGTATGATACTAGCTGTGGGCTTTTTATACAGGCTTTATTATGTTAGAGTACATTTCTTCTATATCTAGCCTGGTTAGAGTTTTTATTATTGAAAGGTGTTAAATTTCATTGAATACTTTTCTGCAACTATTCAGATGATCTTGTGATATTTATCATTCATTCTGTTAATGTTGTCTTTCATATTAATTGATTTAAACCATGCTTTCACCCTAGAGGTAAATTCCACCTGATTATGGTGCATGATTATTTTATTGTGCTATTGTGTTATATTTACTAGTATTTTGTTCAGGAATTATTACCTACAGTCATCAGAAATATTGTCTGTAATTTCCATTTCTTGTGGTACATTTTCCTTGTTTTGAATATGAGAATAATGCTAGCCACATAAATTTAGTTTAAAAATGTTCTTTTTTCTTCAGTTATTTGGAAGAGTGTGATAATAATTAACCTTTCCTCTTTTTAAAAATGTGTGGTAAATTTCACCAGAGAAGTTATCTGGTTCTGGGATTTAATTTGGGGGAGGTTTTTGATTACTGATTCAATCTCTTTACTCATTATTGGTCTGTCTAGACTTCGTATTTTTTTGTGATTTGGTCTTGGTATGTTTTATGAATCTAGGAATTTATTCATTTCTTCTTGGTTATCCAGTCTTGGTAAAAATTGTTAATAGTAGTCTTTTATAACCTTTTTTACTTTGGTGGCATCCGTTATAATTTCACATCTTTCATTTTTTAAAAAATTGAATCAAAATTTCTCTTTTCTGCTTTAAGTCTAGCTAAGCATTTGTCAATTTTATCTTTTCAAAAAACTAACTCTTACTTTCACTGATTTTTCTATTAGTTTTCTATTTTTTAGTTTTTTTCTGCTCTCATATTTATTTTTTCCTTCCTTCTTCTAATTTTTAATTTAATTTGTTCCAGTTCTTTGAAGTGTACAGTTAGATTGTTTATTTGAGATATTTCTTCTTTAATGTAGCCATTTATTGTTATAAACTTCCTTCTTAGTACTGTTTTTGCTACATCCCATCAGCTTTGGTATGTTGTGTTTATGTTTTCATTTGTCTCAAGATATGTTCTTTTTTATTATTTTATTTTATTTTTAATTAAAAACAATAATTATATATATTTAAGGGGTAAAGAGTATTTCAATATATGTGTATACTGTGGAATAATCAAATTGGAATAATCAAATCAGAATAATCAGCAAACCAATAAAATCAGAGATGAAAAAGAAGACATTACAACTGATACTAAAGAAATGCAAAGGATGGTAAGAAACTGCTGTAGACAATTATATCCCAACAAATTGGATAGAATTTATAGATAAATTCCTGGACATATAAAACCTATTAAGATTGAATTTAAAAAACAGAATATCTGAACAGACCAACAACGAGTATTTGAAACTGAGTCAGTAATAAAGTCTTTAATCAAAGAAAAGTGCCGGACCTCATGGCTTCACTGCTGAATTCTACAAAAAAAAAAAAAAATTAAGTTCTTTAGAATTTTTCACAAACTATAGAAAATAATTGAAAAGAATGGAACACTTCCAAACTCATGCTACGAGGTGATAATTACCCTAAAACCAAAACCAGACCAAGACACAGAAAGAAAGAGAGCTACAGGCCAATATTCCTGATGAGTGCAGATGCAAAAATAGTCAACAAAACGCTAGCAATAGAAACTCAACAGCACATTAAAAAGATCATTCACCATGATCATGTGGGATTTATACCAAGGATGCAAGGATGGTTTAACACATGCAAATCAATAAATGTGATACATCACATTAACAAAGAAAGGATAAAAACATGACTATTTCAATAGATGCAGAAAAAGCATTTGACAAAATTCAATCCCTTCATGATAAAACCTCAACAAATCAGGTATAGAAGGACTATAACCTTCATATAATAAAGGCAATATACAATAAATCCACAGCCAACATTGTATTGAATGAGAAAGAGTTGAAAGCTCTTCCTCTAAATTCTCAAACAAGACAAGGATGCCCACTTTCACCACCACCATTCAGCATAGTACTGGAAGTTTTAGCAAGAATAATTAGGTAGGAGAAAGAACAAAATGTAGTGAAATTAGAAAGGAGGTAGTCAAATTGTTCCTGTATGCAGATGACATTATCTTATATGCAGGAAATCCTAAAGACTCCACCAAAAAACTGTTAGAAATAATAAACAAATACAGTAAAATTGCAAGATAAAAAGACAACATACAAAAATTAGTAATGTTTCCATACATCAATATCAAACTGTCTGAGAGAAATAAAGAAAGCAATCCCACTCACAATAGCTACAAAAAATAATAAAATACCTAGCAATAAATTTATCCAAGGAAGTAAAGTATATCTACAAGGAAAACTACAAAACAGTGATGAGAGAAATTGTAGCTAACACAAATGGAAAAACACAACATGCTTATGGGTTGAAAAAATTAATATCATCTATTAAAATGATTATAGTGCTCAGAGCAGTCTACAGTTTCAATGCAATCCCTATCAAAACACCAATGTTATTTTTCAGAGTTAGAAAAAAGCAATTCAAAAATTCATATGGAACCACAAAATACCCTAAATAGCCAAAACAATCTTATGCAAAAAAAGAAAAAGCTGGAGACTTTACACTATCTGACCTTGAAATGTGCTATAAAGCTATAGTAACCAAAACAGCATGGTATTGGTATAAAAGCAGACACACAGACCAACAGAACAAAATAGAGAGCCCAAAAATAAATGCAGCAATTTACAGCCAATTGATTTTCAATAAAGGAGTCAAGAGCACTTAATGGGGTAAAAACAGCTTCTTCAATAATTGGTACTGGGAAAACTAGATATCCACATGAAAAAGAATAAAACTAGACTATCTCTCACCATATACAAAAATTAACTCTAAATGAATTAAGGTCTTCAATGTAATACCCGAAATTATAAAACCACTAGAAGAAAACATAGGAAAATGTTTCATGACATTGGTCCACACAAGGATTTTTTTAGAGAAGACCCCAAAAGCAGCAACAACAAAAGCAAAAAAATAAATAAATAAAATAAATAAATAAATAAATAAATAAATAAATGGGACCACATCAAACTAAAAAGCTTTGGCACAGCAAAGGAAACAATCAGCAGAGAAAAGAGACAACATAGAGAATGAGAAAAAATATTTGAAAAGTACACATTCGACAAGAAGTTGATATCTAGAGAAATGTAAATCAAAATCACAATGAGATATCACCTTGCCCCAGTTTCAAAATAGCTATTAACAAAAAGATTAAATATAACAAATGTCGCAAAGATGTGGAGAAAGGGAAACTCTTACTGTTGGTGGGAATATAAGCTAGTAGAGTCATTATGGAAGACAGTATGGAGGTTCCTCAAAAAATTAAAAATAGAACTACTACATGACCCAGCAATCCAACTACTGGGCATATATCCAAAGGAAATCAAATCAGTGTGTTAAAAAAAATCTGGACTCCAGTGTTTATTGCAGCACTATTTGTAATAGACAACATATGGAATCAACCTAAATGCCCATCAACAGATGAATGGATAAAGATACTGCCATATACATACACAATAGAACACTATTCAGCCTTATAAAAGATGAAATCTTGTCATTTTCAATAACATGGATGAATCTGGAGTACATTATATTAAGCGAAATGTTGGGCACAGAAAGACAAATACTGCGCCATCGCACTTATATATAGAATCTAAAAAAGCTGATCCCAGAGAAGTTGAAAGTAGAATGGTGGTTAGCAGCAACTTGGGAGAATAGTGGAGAGGCAGAGATGGTGAAAGGTTTGTCAGCAGGTACAATCTTACAATTAGATAAGAATTAGTTCTGGTACTCTATTGTGCAGTAGGGTGAGTCTAGCTAACAAAAATGCATTATATATTTTCAAATATCTAAAAGAGAGGATTTTGAACATTCCTACAACAAAGAAATAATAAATGTTTAAGGTGATTCATATGCTAATTTTCATCAACGTACAATGTATACATTTGTCAAAATACCACATTGTGCCCCATAAATATGTACAATTATTATGTTTCAATAAAAGGAAAAATATCCTGCTGTATTTGACAAGATGGATGATCCTGGAGGACAATATGCTAAGTGAAATAAGCGAGTCACAGAAGGACAAAATACTGCATGATTCGACTTACATAAGGTATCTAAAATAGACTTACAGAAAAAGAGTAGAATGGTGGCTGTCAGGGGCTGTGGTGGGAGTGGGGGAAATAGGGGGCTGAGCTACGGTTAAATGGGTATAAAGTTTCAGTTATAAAAAATGAATACGTTTTAGAGACCTGCTTACAACAGAGTGCCTATAATTAACAATACTATATTGTACACTTAAAAATAGTTAAAAGAGTAGATCTTATAATAAGTGTTCTTATCACAATTAAAAGAAAAAAAGCCATGATGTTGAAATAAAGACTAATGGACATGGGAGATAATAATTTTAGATGCAGAGTTAAATTGGGCTCTCTGAGTATACAATATTTAAAATGACATGTAAGGAAAGAACTTGGTAGGCAAAGAGGCCAAGATGGACAGCATTCTGCGGTGTGAATGTGCTTCTTGTGTTCAAGAAATAAACAAAGATTAATTTGCTGGATCATAGAGAGCAAGGAGAAATTTGGAAGAAAATGAAAGAAGTGGCAGCAGAGAGGTTAAGCAACTTTTGTAGGCCACAGTTAGAAAATTTACTCTAAGTACAATCAGAATCTAGATTTGGGGCATAAAAGCAAGATTTTAGTTTTATACATGTTATTTTTGAGACATCAGTGAGAAGTTTAATAAAAACCTGGAAATATAAGCATCTCAGGATGGAGCATTAAAGAACACCTATAATCAGAGTATGAGTACAAGATAAAAAGCCAACAAGGAAAACCAGCAGAACATGCAGCAAAGTTGGAGAAAGAAAATACCAGTTAAACCACACGTGTTTATAGCAGCTTTATTCATAACTGCCAACACTCGGGAAGCAACCAAAATATCCTTCAGTAGGTAGATGAATAAAGTGTGATACCACTTGACAATAGACAATATTTGGTGCTAAAATGAAATGAGCTATCAAGCCATGAAAAGATATGGAGAAAAGAGATGCATATTACTATGTGAAAGAAGCCAATATGGAAAGGTTACATACCATATGATTTCAACTATCTGACATTCTGGAGAAAGCAAAACTGTGGAGACAGAAAAAGATCAGTAGTTGTCAGGGGTAAGGGAAGAAGGAAGAATGAATAAGTAGAGCATAGAAGAGCTTTAGAGCAGTGAAACTACTCAATATGATACTATAATGATAAATACATGTCATTATACATTTGTCCAAATCCATAGAAGGGACAACAGCAAGAGTGAATCCTAATGTAAACTATGGTCTTGGGATGATAATGATGTGTCAATGTAGGTTCATCAACTGTAAAAAAATGTAGCACTCTGTTGGAGGATATCGACAATGAGGGAGGGTATACGTATGTGAGGGCAGAAGGTATATGGGAAATCTCTGTACTTACTTCTCCATTTTAATGTGAACATAAAACTATTCTTAAAAAGTCTATTCAAAAATAAATTTATACTATAATACTAAATTAATTACTTAAGTCCTTTATATAAAAACTAGCCACACTCCACTTACTTCTGAGTAAATTTCTCCTTCTAATGCCTATGTGCCCACAAGGGCATAAACATGTACATTTTTGTGGGCTTGTTGGTGTCCCTGTTTAACAAGTATGTTTGCATTGGAATGTGGTAGAGAAAATGCAAGTGGAACAAGTGAGTGAACCAAATGTCATTAGTAAGGTTTGACCAGCAAGTTCCAAAAATCCTAACATTTCCCTTTAGCCTTCCTCGTTCAGGTGTTACATTTCTGAGAAGGTTTTATTTTTATTACATAATTGACTTCTAAAGAGGTAAGACTATCACCTCATGAACTTAAATGTATTGTGGGGTTTCAAGTGTAACTCATTGCGTGAGGAAGGTCTGAGATGAGTGAAACATTTTTGTGTATACAACAGTGTTAAAATTCCAATCTTATAGAAATTTTTGCCTTCTCAACACTTTCTTGAATGCATTCTTGACTTCTCTGTTCCTCAGGCTGTAGACCACAGGGTTCAGCATGGGGATGATCATAGCGTAGAACACGGATGCCATTTTGTCTGTGTCCATGGAGTGGCTGGAGCTGGGCTGCAAGTACATGAAGATGACTGTCCCATAGAAGATGGAGACTGCAGTGAAATGAGAGGCACAGGTAGATAATGCTTTTTGGTGTCCCTTAGCTGAATGCCTCTTCAAGATGGTGATGAATATGAACAAGTAGGAGATAAAGATAACTAGAAGAGCAAAAAAGATATTAAAGCTTGACATAAAAACCAGAATCGCCTCACTAATGTGTTTATCAGAGCAAGACAGAGCCATTACTGCTGGAACATCACAGAAAAAGTGATGGACTTCTTTGGACTTACAGAAAGAGAGACTGAATATGCCCCCAATGTGGAATGAGGCATTTAGGAAGCCACAGACATATGAGCCTAGGGCCAGACGAGCACATACACTGGCCGTCATGGTGGTGGTGTAGTGTAGGGGTTTGCACACTGCTGCATAGCGGTCATAGGCCATTGAGGCCAACAAGTAATTTTCCACAGTGGCCAAGGCTACAAAGAAGAACATCTGAACAGCACATGCGTTGTAGGAGATGACCTTGTCTTCTCTAAGGAACCCAGCCATGACCTTGGGAGTGACAGTTAAGGAGTATCCAAAATCCACCAGAGACAGGTTACTGAGGAAAAAGTACATGGGGGTGTGGAGATAAGAGTCCATCAGGATCAGCATCAACATCCCCACGTTCCCACACAGAGTGAGGAGGTAGACGAAGGTGAACAAGATAAAGAGGGGGACCTGTAGTTCTGGGGCATTAGTTAGTCCTAGAAGTATGAACTTTGTCATTTCTGTACAATTCTCCATCGGTATTATCAGGAATCATAAGATGTCCTATAGCAATAAGAAATAAAGCAATAGAGTGATAAACAAAAAAGAGATTTAGAAATGTATAAATACTATATGCATTATGTAATTAGAGCAACAATTCATACTTCAAAATTCTATAGATCTAAAGCATAGGCTTAATAACAATCTTTAATGAATTATCTACACAGTTGCAATCTGTTGAATCCAGGGGATCTTTATAAATAATATCCCAATGTTTCCATTTTATAAATTTATAAACTGCTATGTAGTATATTTAATGATGTGTCCAAGATGACGCATCTGGAACTAATTTTTCTGCCAATTCCGTTTTCCCTAATCCAGTAAAACTTATATATTTATGTTGCTCACATACTGGGAACTGCTCTAGGCAATTTGTATGTATATTGATTCCTCTCAACAATATAATGAAGTTGATTAGTTATTGCATTTATTTAATTTGTGAGGCTCACAAGATTAAGTCATTTATTCATATACACACAAGTGTTAATAGTCAAGCCTCTCTTCTGGCTCAGGAGAGTTGTTCTCAAGTTCAATGGTCTAAATTGAATCTAAATCAAATTGAATGTGAAGCAATTTATAATTACTCATTGTCTTTGTTGGTGCAAACTTAGGCAGGTTTCACAGTGAGGTAACTGAGAGGAAAATGCACATTAACGGTCTCAGGACAGCTGGAGAAGTAGAGAAATGTACAACCAGCAAAGGCAATTCTGAGGGGAAGGCAGCATCAGATATAGAGCTTGGGATTGGGAAGAAGTGCATATCAGCCCTACCATTTACTACTTAGGCAGCATCGGTCCCAGACTAACTTCCCTGAACCTTGTTTATTTTACCTGCAGAATGAAAATATTAATGAGATCAACCTCAAGGCATTATTCTGAAAATTCAATGAAATAATACATTTTTACAACAATAAACAAAATGTTAAATGTTTAGCACAGTCTGATGAGAGCTAGCTATAATGTTATTGTTAGAATGGAATGATGATCTCTGTTAGTTTCATAAAGGAGGATGGCAGGGCTTTGTGTGTTGGTAAATTTTGAAGTCTTGTAGCCCCTTCTTCAATTTGTCTTTCCTCACATACTAGGGCTACTGAGATTTTCTGTGCCTCCCGATAATTCTCATTCTGTCTTTTTTTCACACAAATGATTGACTGCTCCAGCAATTCCATGTGAACCATTCTTCTGTTTAATTTCTTCCTTGAAACTTACATTTTAGCTCGGTTTCGCAGCATCTCCTTTACTTAAACACATTCTTTTCTTTCATTTTTGCCATCTCTTAGTTGAATGCAGACCCTTATAGTTTAAAATGCATCGTTCGTGGGTTTCCTTTAGTCTGCAGATCTGCAGATCTGTTTTGGTGGTAGGTTCTGAGTTGTAAAATTATTATTTAGATCGGTTCTTGCATATGAATAGTGTTTTAAATTAGAAAGGGCATTCATCCTCTAACTACTATTCATCTGCTAACTACTATTGCCTACTGTCTTTCCACACTGCGTAAGTTTAGCCCTTGAAAGCCTTATGTTTGCCAAACTTAACTCACATAACCACTTTTAGAATATACTATGTTCTACAACAGATGTTAAGAACTTTTTATATAAATGTTTACGTGTGTGTTTGTGTGTGATAAGTATTATTGTTATTACTATTTTACCATTACGAGAATTTGATATTTGAAAAGTTTTGTGATATTCTACAATTATACAACTAGTATGGAGAATAGTCAAGATTCACAACTGAAACCAAGTTCCAACCTAATCAAAATTTGTGCTTTTAGCTACTTCACAATGAGCATTAGATGTGCTAGTCATAATAAGGATGAGATTATGGGGGAAAGGTTACAATTCTATATGCATCTTGCTAACTTATTTAGTTCCTTTTATAGTCTGAAGAGCTGTCAATTCACACTTCTGTTATTTTTGTTTGTTTTACTTCCAGTAGAAGCCTGATAGTGAGTAAGATGAAATTACCACCTACTTAATCAGCACATCATCTATCTTATTTTTTTCATCTTCTTTAGGGAAGCAGTATGATATTTCACAAGTATCACTGAACACCCTACCAATGGAAGTTTTGACATCTCTATACTCCAGCCTCAGCATATGTTTTTATAAAAAGAAATTTAAAGCATCTACTCCTGTTCTAAAATAATATAGTATCTATAGCTGTCCCACTGCTTTTGCACGAATTCCCTGTTTTACTAAATGTACATGTGGAACATAGAAGCTTACCTTGCGCCTGGAAAAAAAGAGATAGTCTATCCTGAATACTAAGTCTAAAGTTGGAAATTCAGTCATGGAATAATGTATAAATACCATTAGAAAAATAATCTGTCTCAGGTAGTGGTCAAAAGGCTCCAAGTTCTCTATGGCAAGGAAAGACAGAATAAAAAAACACTAACATCAATAAACTAAATTAAATATAACTGCTATTGTTAGGAATGAGCTCTAACACATAAAGCATTCACTATGTGCAGATTCTCTTTTATGTATTTTGCATACATTAGCTCAAAAAAGTAGAAAGTAAAGGCGTATTGTAGGTGAAAAATAGGATTCCATGTAAGCTTTGATTTTGCTGTGTGTGTATGTGTGTGTGTACATATGCATGCGGTCACCCATTATGGGTCACAATGTAAATCATGTGGATTCCTTATTTTTAAAAATCTAAAGCTTTCAATCAAGAGCCTCTGAATAGCCTGTGCAAAGTTAGGCATGAGACTGTGCTTCAGTAACACAGAACCATGTATTTTTTAATGTGCTCATTGATCATTTGCTGACTCATTTATTTATTCATTTATTCATTTAGATATATTCACTCATTGCCTCAACAAATATTTAGAGTGCCCTTCATTTTCTAAATGCTCTTCTAAGCACATGGATTTTTTGTGTGTATAAGGTTATTTTGTTTTTTTGTTTTTTACTTTTAAGTTCAGGGATACATATACAGGCTTGTTACATAGGTATGTTTGCATCATGAGGGTTTGTTGTACATATTATTTCATCACCCAGGTATTAAGCCTGGGACCCATTAGTTATTTTTTCTGATCCTCTCCCTCCTCCTACCCCCCACCCTTCGATAGGCCCCAATGCCTGTTGCCCTCTAAGCATATGAATTTTAAATGATGAGAATAGTGCCATCTTCTATTATTTGAATAAAATCACCATTTTTCTAATTAATGGAGATTGTTGTAACACCTGGACTGTGGCTAAATAGCGTGAGAGCATGAAAATATTTAAAACTGGATACTAAACTCTGGATGTATTCCATGGGAAAATGTTTGCCCTTGAACTTTTATATAGCACATATTCTGTTACTACAACCTAAACAGACCATAGAACTGAGCTAGAAACTTACCTTGCTCTTCAAGGAAGATGACACACTTTCAGTTGGTATCTTCAAATTGCAAGTCCTACTCAAAGAAGAAAGAAAAGCTCCTATTTAAGAAGTTGTTATTTAATGTCTAGTCACAAATATTGAAGTTCTCTAGAGGGAGGAAGATTTAAGGAAAAAGTGATGATTAGGTGGAGATTAGAAAATATTCTCCAACTTGTCACACAGGACTGCTGCTGTGAGGAAAAATAGAAGTCTCTGAATGCATTCTGTAAAGTGCTAAAGAGCTCTAAGAAGGGATCATCATATCCACAATGAACATCATTTTTAGCTGGGGGCTTTATCCCTGGCCATTGTTGCAGACTCAGAGTAATATACCTGTGTGAAATAAGGCCACTTAGTACAATGGACAACCTTTTACACTGAGATCAATAAATGATCACCAAAAGGTGACACACAGGGTGGAACCTCTAACATGATGTTAAATAGAGTCATGTTGGGATGTTAGTGACCAATGACTGGGAACTAACAATAATTGAGGAATTTGAACATACATAAAGTTCTCAGGGGACAAGTTACCCATGAGAATAACCAGAGTCTCTCACTCCAATCATTGAGAGAAGCAACAACTAAACTGTGCACGGAAGCCTGGTTCTGTTTTCTTAGGAAGAACACTAGTATATTTACTTTACTTGGAGTTATTTCTTCTTGGTAGTACAAACATCTTCAGAGAAGATTCATCATTAACTTTTCTGGCAGAAATTAGACAGAATCATGAGCGGCATAACAGAAACTAGGCTAAAGTATTATGTAAGTCATGTTGGCCCATGGCAGCATAACTTCCCAAAATTCATATTGAGATGATAGGTTATATAAACACTTATGCACTTGAATTCTCTCATTAATAAAATAGAGATGGGTACCTTTTTTTCTGAGATAGTAGAATGGATGCTTTGCCAGAATCCTTGCCCACTTGGAAATAGCAAGTAGTGTGTAGAGATTCACACTGTGAACTTGTATCCAACAAGAAACATGACTGTTCAACATAAAAGTGAAAGAAAACTTTGGATACTGCTGAAAACAAGACAGACAGCAGCCCAACTGGAAATCTGTGAATCAATCCCTCCACATGTGAGAAGGGGAGTGCTCCACAATACACATTTCCACCAGGAAGCCAGGAAATCTAGACCATCGGGAACTTTTGAGCTTCCCAAAACCTGGATCAGACTTGGGGAACAGTCAAGGGACTGTGAGAAGGAAGAGCACTGGGAAGTACCCCACATGCACTCCCAGGCTTAAGGACCAATGGAAGGAGGTCATTCTTGACGCTAACTCATAGTGGGTTGCACAGAAACCTGCCAGCTAGCATTGGTGGCAGTCACTGGTTTGTAGAGTCATTAGTCAGGGATTTATGATCTTAACTTGATTGGAGGAGGAATCCACATAGCCAGAATGGAGAGGCAAGAATAGCATGGGCTTCAGCTGCAGACAATGGAATTGGGAACCCACCTTGCAGGACCAGATCAGGAGGGTTTGAGTCTGAGATGAGTGGTGTTGGCCAGGGTAGAAAGTTTTGCAGCCTGGGACATTTTCACAGTCTAAAGGCAAACTGCATTTGAGTTGGCTAACTGTCCCAATTCACTGCTAGTGTCCAGCCGTGGGAAGGAGCCATGATGGGTTGAGTGAGAGCAAATTGGGTCTTACTACCCCTTGATAGACCATGGAGCCTAAGATGCACTCTTTCCCTCATGGGGTCATTGGCACAGCAGCAGTTGCTCTGCTTCTTGCTGGAGTGTTTCTTCAGAGGCCTGAGGATTTCTCTCTGAACCCTGTAAGGGCCAGCACTTGTACATGCCATTGTGTGGTTCAAGTGCAGACTTGCACAATCCCACACTGCCCAGCCTTGCCTTCTTGCCTTGGACACAAAGCATGGAACCACCAGTTTAGACACCCAGAAACAAAGCCAAATAACCCTATTCAGCATACATCATAGTCACATTCTCAAGAAAAGTAAGTCACACCCCGATGAAAGTAAATTCAATAATAGAAGTGACTAATTCTCCAGATGCAAAGAAATCAGGATAATAATACTGGAAGTATGAAAAAACAAAGTGCTATAACACCTCCAAAGGAGCACAGTAATTCTCTAGCAATGAATTTGAACCAATAAGAAATCTTCAAAATGTCAGACAAAGAATGCAAAATACTGATTTTAAAGAAGTTCTGTAAGATATAAAAGAAATCTGAATACCATGCAAAGACATCAGAAAATCAATTCATGATATGAGCTAGAAATTTACCAAGGAGGTAGAGATCTTAAACAACCAAACAACTTCTGGAAATGAAAATTTCAGTGAAAGAATTATGAAGAACAGTTGAAAGCCTTAACAATAGACTAGAATGAGCAGAGAACAGAATCTCAAAATTTGAAGACAGTTGTTTTGAATTAATTCAATTAGACAAAAATAAAGAAAGGAGAATAAAGAAGAACAAACAAAGCCTTTGAGAAGTATGGTACTACATAAAGCAACCAAACATATGAAGTATAAGTATTTCCAAGGGAGAAGAAAAAGCAAAAAGCATAGAAACCCTATTTAAGGAAATAATTGACAAAAAGTTTTCCTAGTTTGGGAAGAGATTTACACATCCAGATACAAGAAGCCCAACGAACTACAGAAAAAATACATTGCAAAAAGGACCTCAACATGACATATAGTCATCAGATTGTCTAAAGTCAACATGAAAGAAAAATCCTAAAATCAGCATGAGAAAAGTGTCTGGTCATCTATAAAGAAAATCCCATCAGACTAATAGTGGACTAAAAGCAGAAACCTTACAAGCTAGAAAAAATATTCTATTTTTAAAGTACTTAAAGGAAAAAAAACTCTGTCAACCACAGATTTTAAATCCTATTCAGAATAAGCTTAATAAATGAAGGAGAAATAAAGTTCTCAGACAACCAAATGCTGAGGGAATTCATTACCACTAGACTGGTCCTATAAGAAATTCTCCAGGAGTTCTAAATGTGAATACAAAATGTCAATATTCACCATCATATAAACACAAAATTACAAAAAGAAAAAAAAAGACAACGACTACACGACAGAACTCCGAACTCCACTAAACCACAAAGACAAAGGAAAAAAAGAAACAAAGAATCTACCAAACAGCTAGATTACAATTTACATTATGTCAGAAACAAAAGCTCACATGTCAATATTAACCTTAACAATAAATGAATTAAAATTTTCCACTTAAAAGGTATACATTGATGACATAGATAAAAACATGAACCTACTACATGCTACTTAAAAGAAACTCACCTTACTGGTTGGCAGACAGTTATAGACAGAAGTTAAACAGGTGGAAAAGATATTCCACACAGATGAAAACCAAAAGTGAGTAGTAGTAGTTACACTTATATTGGGAAAAACAGACTTACAATAAACATTGATTAAAAAAAATACAAATAAGGTCATTATACAATGATAAAGAGATCAAATCAGCAAGAACATATAAAATTCTAAATATATGTGCACCCCAAAATGGAACAGCACCCAGACTCATAAAAAAATACTAGACATAAAGAAAGAAACCCTAGAAGAAAACCTAGGCAATACCATTCAGGACATAGGCATGGGCAAGGACTTCATGTCTAAAACACCAAAAGCAATGGCAACAAAAGCCAAAATTGAGAAATGGAATCTAATTAAACTAAAGAACTTCTGCACAGCAAAAGAAACACCATCACAGTGAACAGGCAACTTACAGAATGGGAGAAAATTTTTGCAATCTACCCATCTGACAAAGGGCTGATATCCAGAATCTACAAAAAACTGAAACAAATTTACAAGAAAAAATCAAACAACCCCATCAAAAAGTGGGCAAAGGATATGAACAGACACTTCTCAAAAGAAGACATTTATGCAGCCAACAGACACATGAAAAAATGCTCATTATCACTGGCCATCAGAGAAATGCAAATCAAAACCACAGTGAGATACCATCTCACACCAGTTAGAATGGCAATCACTAAAAAGTCAGGAAACAACAGGTGTTGGAGAGGATGTGGAGAAATGGGAACACTTTTACACTGTTGGTGGGACTGTAAACTAATTCAACCATTGTGGAAGACAGTGTGGTGATTCCTCAAGGATCTTGAACTAGAAATACCATTTGACCCAGCCATCCCATTAGTGGGTATATACCCAAAGGATTATAAATCATGCTGCTATAAAGACACATGCACACTTATGTTTGTTGTGGCACTATTCACAATAGCAAAGACTTGGAACCAACCCAATGTCCATCAATGATAGACTGGATTAAGAAAATGTGGCATATATACACCATGGAATACTATGCAGCCATAAAAAAGGATGAAGCCAGAAACCATCATTCTGAGCAAACTGTCGCAAGGACAGAAAACCAAACACCACATGTTCTCACAGGTGGGAACTGAACAATGTGAACACTTGGACACAGGGTGGGGAACACCACACACCGGGGCCTGTAGTCGGGTAGCGGGAGGGAGGAAGGATAGCATTAGGAGATACACCTAATGTAAATGACGAGTTAATGGGTGCAGCACACCAACCTGGCACATGTATACATACATAACAAATCTGCACGTTGTACACGTGTACCCTAGAACTTAAAGTATAATAATAAAAACAGAAAGAAACATACAGAAATGCAATAATAATGGGGGACTTAACACCCCACTGAGAGCACTAGACAGGTTATCAAAATGTAAAATTAACAAAGAAACATTGGACTTAAATTTTTGACCAAATGGACGTCACAAACATTTGCAGATCAGTCTAACTAACAAAAGTAGAATATAGTGTTTTCATGGGCACATGGTACATTCTCCAAGATATGTCACAAAACAAGTCTCAATATATTTTTAAAAGTTGAAGTTATACCAATTATCTTCTCAGAGCATAGCCAAATAAAACTAGAAATCAACACCAAGAGGAACTCTGGAAACTATAAGCAAATACCTGGGAAGTAAACAATATATTCCTAAACAATATTTAGGTTGTTTACCAAATTAAGTTATACATTAAAAATTTTTGAAATAAATAAAAATGGAAACAAAACATACCAAAACATATTGAAAACAGCAAAAGCAGTGCTAAGAGAGTAGTTTATAGTATTAAATGCCTACATCAAAAAATAGAAAGATCACAAATTAACAACATAACATTGTACCTCAAGGAACTAGTAAAACAAGAACAAACAAAACCCAAAGCTACCAGGAGAAAACAAATAACAGAGATCAGGGTAGAACTAAATGAAATTGGGACAAAAACAATTAAAATAGACAAATCACTAGCTAAACTACCTAAGAAAAACGTGAGAAGAGATCCATATAAACGTAATCCAAAATAAAAAGGAATACATTATAGCTAATACCACAGAAATACAAAAGATCATCAGAGGCTGCTATGAACAACTATGCATTCGCAAACTAGAAAACCTAGAGAACATGAATAAATTCCTGGAAACAAATAAGCTCCTAAGATTGAATGGGAGAGAAAAATCTTGAACAGAGCAATAATGAGTGATTAACTCAGTAATAAAAAACTTCCCAACAACACCAACAAAAAAGCTCAGGACTGGATAAATTCACAACTGAATTCTACCAAGGTAAAAAGAAATAATAGCAATCTTTTGAAACTCTTCCGAAAAATCAGAGAGGAGAGAATCTTCCCTAACTCATTCTCCAAAGCTGGTATGAGTCTGATACCAAAGCTGGCAAGGACATAAAAATGGAATACTACAGACCAATCCCTGATAAACATAGATGCAAAAATCCTCAAAAATATACATGATTTGCTAGCATTTTGTTAAGGACTTTCTATGTGAAGATTTTGCACATATATTGAGGTATATGTATAACAGCATATCAAAAAGATAATATACCACAATCAAATAGGTTTTATTCAGGGATGCAAGGATGGTTCAACACACACAAATCAATAGATGTGATTAATTACATAAGCAGAATTTAAAAACAAAAGCCATATGATCCTATAAATAAAGACAGAAAAGGCATTTGATAAAATTCAGCATCCTTTTATGATAAGAACTTTCAAAAAATTGGACATTGAAGGAACATGCCTCAAAATAATAAAAGCTATACATGAAAAACACATAGCCAACAGCATACTGAACGGAGAAAACTTGAAATCATTCTCCCTGAGAATTGGAACAAGACAAGGATGACTATTTTCATCACTCCAATTAAACATAACCCTGGAAGTCATAGCCAGAGCAATCAAGCAAGAACAAATATTAAATGCATTCAAACTAGAAAAGAGAAAGTCAAATTACCTCTGTTTGCTGATGATATGATTTATGTGTAAAAAATCTCACAGACTTCTCCAAATAATTCTTAGATCTGATAAATTAATTAAGAAAAGTTTAGGGTTATACAATCAACGTACAAAATTCATAGCATTTCTATATAATCAACATATAAAATTCAGTAGCATTTCAAAATGAGTAGCATTTGTATAGAAACGCTACTGAATTTTGTATGTTGATTATATAACCTTAAACTTTACTTAATTCATTTAAAAGCTTGATTCTCCACTTGAATTGAGCTGATAATCACATCAAGACATCAATCAATTTACAATATGTGCAAAAGAATACCTAGAAATATATTTAACCAAAGAGGTAAAACACCTCTACAATGTAAACTGCAAAACATTGATGAAAGAAATCATAGATGACACAAACAAATGGAAAAACATTCCATGCTCCTGAATTGGAAGAATCAATATCACAAAAATGACCATATTGTCCAAAGGAATCTAGAGATTCAATGCATTTTCTACCAAAATACTAATGTTATTTTTCACAGAGTTAGAAAAATACAGTCATAAGATTCACATGGAATAAAAAAAGGAGCTCAAGTAGTCAAAATAATGCTAAGCTGAAAGAACAAAGCTGGTTTCATCACATTATCTGACTTGAAGTTATACTGTAAGGCTGTAGAAACCAAAACAGCATGATACTGGTTTTTAATAGACACATAGATGAATAGAACAGAATATAGGACCAAAAAATAAAGCTACACACCTACAGCCAACTGATCTTTGACAATGTTGACAAAACATGCATTTGAGAAAGGATACACTTTTCAATAAATGCTGGGAAAATAGAATTTTCCTTTGCAGAAGAATGAAACTGACTCCTATCTCTCACCATATACAAAAATCAACTCAAGTTGGATTAAAGACTTAACTGTAAGACCTGAAATTGCAGAAATACTAGAATAAAACCTAGGGAAAACTCTTCTAGACATTGGGCTAGGCAAAGGATTCATGAAAACCTCAAAAGCACAGGCAACTAAAATAAAAATAGACAAATATGACTTGATTAAACTGAAAAGCTTCTGCACAGCTGAATAGAATGAATAGAAAACCTGCACAATGAGAGAAAATATTTTCAAACTCTGCATCCAAGAAGGGACTAATTTTAATCTAGAAACCATAAAGGACTCAAATAACTAATCAATAACAAGAACAGTAAGAAAAAGCATTAAAAAGTGGACAAAGGACATGAAGAGATATTTTTCAAAAGAAGACATAGAAATTGCCCACGAGCACATGAAAAATATTCAACATCACTAATCTTCATAGAAATGCAAATTAAAATCACAATGAGATATCATTTTATACCAGGCAGAATTGCTATTGTTTAAAAAGTCAAAAAATAACAGATTGGGGTGAGGCTGCAGAGAAAAAAGAACACTTATACACTGTTGGTGGGAATGTAAATTAGTACAGGCACTATGGAAAACAATGCGGAGATTTCCCAGATAACCAAAAATAGAACTACCATTCAATCCCGCAATCCCACTACTAGCTATCTACCCAAAGGAAAAAAATCTTTATATAAAAAATAAACCTGCACTTGTATTTTTATCACAGCACTATTCACAATAACCAAGATATGGACTCAACATGAGTGTCCATCAATAGAGGATGGGATAAAGAAAATGTGATACATATCACACACACACACACACACACACACACATATAAACACACACATATATATATACACACATCATGGAATACCACTCAACCATAAAAAAGAGTAAAATCATGTCTTTTGCAACAGCACGGATGGAACTTGAGGCTGTTGTCTTTAGGGAAATAATGCAGAAAGTCAAATATCGCATGTTCTTACTTATAAGAGGAAGTGAAATAATGTGTACACATGAACATACAGTGTGAAATAATAGACATTGCAGACTCAGAAGGGTAGGAAGGTGGGAGCGAGGAGAGGAGAGAGGGTTGACAAATGAAAAATGTCTTAATAAATACAATTGCATTATTCAAGTGATGGTTACTCCAAAAGCCCAGGCTTCAACACTACACAATATATCTATGCAACAGAATTCTACTTGTATTCATACAAATAAAAATAAAATGAAGATGATGGTAATGCTTAATTCATATGGTTGGTAGGAGCATGTAAATTAATAAGGTGTTTAAAACAGAGTCTGGTATATACTAAACTGTCAACAAA
The DNA here is from genome assembly GCF_003255815.1 of Theropithecus gelada. Classification (NCBI taxonomy): domain Eukaryota; kingdom Metazoa; phylum Chordata; class Mammalia; order Primates; family Cercopithecidae; genus Theropithecus; species Theropithecus gelada. Next base: position 15,187,839 of record NC_037682.1, on the reverse strand, counting down.
CACACTAGCTATAAAAAAAAATTATAAAGTCATCCTGTTTCTGTGAAAGAGCCTCCATTCATTTCTAAGAGTGTTCATTATCTCCAAAACACATAATATATCCCTTAGAGGCACTGGAAGCCATGACGAGTTAATTCCAAATATCTTGCCACATAATTATGAGGTTGGAGTTGTTTTAAATAATTAACTAGCTAAAAATAAAACAGAAGAGAATTAAAATGTACACTGTTTAAGCTGACAAAGCAAATTGGGAAACACTTTTATCTGTAGTGTACTGAATTTTTCCACTGAGATATAAAGTTGAACAACCCCAGTACTCATCAAAAACTTTCCAGATGTATTTTTATGCAGAGATAGTCTATAACAAGGGCACCAGAAGCAGACATATAACATTTTTTTTCTGGAAGTCCTTTACCCCAACTCTTTTAGCGTTTCTTGCTACGTGAAACTTGGTGGAAAACTGTGTAACATTGTTTAAGAACTGTTTTATAGTTTCCTACTATGTGAAATCTGGTGGAAAACCATGTAAAATTGTTCAGCTGGGCACAATGGCTCATGCCTGTAATCCCAGCACTTTGGGAGGCTGAGGTGGACAGATCACTTGAGGTCAGGAGTTCAAGACCAACCTGGCCAACATGGTGAAACCCTGTCTCTACTAAAAATACAAAAATTAGCCAGGCATGTGGCACCTGCCTGTAGTCCCAGCTACTTGGGAGGCTGAGGCAGGAGAATCGCTTGAACCTGGGAAGCATAGGCTGCAGTGAACTGCACTCCAACCTAAGCAACAGAGCAGGACCCAATCTCAAAACAAATAAAAAAACAAACAAAAAACAGAAACAAAGAGACAAACAAAAAAACAGTTTTCAGGATGACATGAATTCAAATCCTGGTTCTGTCTAAATTGTCCTGGAACATGGGCAAATGTCTTAATGTCATTAAGCCACATTTTCCTCATTAATAAAATGATAACAATAACAATCCTAGCTTGCCATGGAGTTGTCAGGATCAAATGAGTTACGATATGTAAAACACAAAGAACAGCGCAACTGTACGAGGATGCTATATAAATGAGAATAGTTCTTTTTGAAAATCTGCTTACCATGCTCACAGCTTAGCTGCCAGCAAACTTGTCTTAAATATGGGGGAAAATAGACATCCTTGTTTGTCTCTGCTTACTCACATTATCTGGACTTATGACATGATGTTTTATCAACTATGTTCAGTACAGGAATTCCAACTCAATTCACTGGGAAAGAAAAAAAAAAAGAAAAGCCATGAAAGAGGAGCATATTTGGCTCAGTTCTCAGGCTTTCTTATTAAATACCAATTCATAACACTAGGTTATTATACTGGAAAATGACCAAAAAACAAGCTCAAGTAAACCAGTGGAATTAGTTCAAGTACACTAATTTTATGCCTTCATATTTAAAGTAAATTTTTTGTAGACGGCATGCAGTGGGTCTTTTTTTTTTCTTTTTTTAAAATCTAATGTTCTTTTTTCAATTTGCTAAGTTTACACTGTATTTAATGTACTCATTGGCACAATGAATTAAAATCTACCATCAGACCAGGCACAGGTGGCTCACACCTGTAATCCCAGCACTTTGGGAGGCCAAGGCAGGTGAATCACTTGAGGCCAGGAGTTCAAGACCAGCCTGACCACCATGGTGAAACCCCGTCTCTATTAAAAATGCAAAAATTAACCAGGCATGGTGGTACACACCTGTAATCCCAGCTACTTGGGAGGCTGAGGCAGGAGAATCTCTTGAACTCAGGGGGCAAAGGTTACCATGAACTGAGCTTGCACCACTGCACTCCAGCCTGGGTGACAGAGTAAGGCTCTGTCTCAAAAAACAAAAACAAAACAAGCAAACAAAACAAAAAAAACCCTACAATCTTCCTAGGGTTTTTTCTGTTTTTTCCATCTTTTCTTTGTTTCTTTTGTCTTCTTTTCCTTTTTAAACTATTTACTATCTTTATGGTTCCATTTTATCTCCACTATTGATTTATTATTAAATACCTCTCTTCAAAATTGTTTTAGTTATTGCCCTAGAGTTTACATTATATGTCTGAAATTCATGAAAGTATGCTTCTTTATAATACTGTGCCATTTTATGAGTTGTTTAAGGATGTTGCAAACTTATACTGCCAATTATGCACTCTAATACTTTATATTATTATTATACATTTTCCTTGTATGTATTCTATACATAAATATAGAGTATATTCCTACTGTTTATTATTTAGACAGTCATCTTTTAAACAATTAAAACTACAAAAAGAGTAGGTCTTATGTCTATCTATCTTCATTTAACTCATTTTCAGTGCTCTTCATTTCTTTGCACAAATGTAAATTACTGATTGGCATCATATTTCTTATGTCTGAAGAAATTCCTTCAATATTTCTTGCAGTGAAGGGCTGCTGACAATGAACTTGCAGCATGTGTGTCTGAAAAATGTCTTTATTTCTCTTTTATTTTTGAATACATTCACTTGGTTTAACAGGGTTTCTTTATTATTTCAGCATTTGACAGATGTTTTCTGGCATGCACTGCTTCTGATGAGAAATCTGCAGTGAATCTTGTTTTTGTTCCTCTGTATGTAATGTGTCTTTTTTCCTCTGAATGTATCTATAATTTTCTTCTTATATTTGGTTTTCAGTAATTTGAATGTGACACGTATAGGTGATAGCCATTTTGTTAAATCCATAGTATACAGAGCAAAACAAAAAAGTACCTGCATAAATAGACTTTGATCTAATGGGGAGATACTAAAAACTTAAACTCACAGATAAATATATAATTATAAATTATATATTATGAAAAAAATAAAACAATTTTCTCAGAGAGGATTATAATAGAGGAAGCTTAAATTTAAAAGGATAGAATAAGGCCAGGTGCAGTGGCTCACACCTGTAATCCTAGCACTTTGGGAGGCCAAGGCAGGCAGATCACTTGAGGCCAGGAATTCAAGACCAACCTGGCCAACGTGGTGAAACCCTGTCTCTACTAAAGATATTATACAAAAAGTTAGCCAGGCACAGTGGTACGCGCCTGAATTCCTGCTACTCAGGCAGCTGAGGCATGAGAATAGCTTGAAGCCAGGAGGTAAAGATTGCAGTGAGCTGAGATGGTGCCACTGCACTTTCCCCTGGGCAACAGAGCGAGACTCTGTATCAAAAAATAAAATCAAATAAAATAAAGTAAAATTTAAAGGGTAGAATAAACATTTCCAGAATGGCAAAGCAAGGACCTCCAAAAATTTGCTCTTCCATAAAAGCAATCATAACACAGGTAAAACGGTGTTTTGAAACTCTAGAAACTAACCAAGGACATGCAACAATTCAAGGAGTATTCATTCAAAAACAATGACTGAATCTCAGGGTCAACAGTGAGTTTTGTGGTACGTTAGCTTGCTTTATCCATCATCTTGCGGTAACCTTGAACACCAGCACACATGGAACTATGGTAGCTGAAAAAAACAATGGTCTAACAACCATTGAAGTGAACAAAATGTGTTGGAGATTGCTAATGGGCCTGCTTCCCAGAGAATTGTCATTGTTTCATCTATTTGGCAGCTTCCTGGGAAAACCCCATTCACAATTTTGCCTCTATTTCACCAGACTCAGTTCACTCAGTGAGAAAGTTTTATTCCTAGAGTGTTTGTCAAAGCATTGAGCAGCAATTGTTTAACATCGCAATTGCCTGAAAATGTAAATATCAGTTGGAGCATACAATAATCTAATCAAACTCTTAAAAAAATCGATGAGGGCATTAGAAATCCATAGAGGGCTTTGAAAAGCTCCCATATATTCCTGGAGATTACAAAAGTCATGCATATGGGCAAGGCCCTATGTATTCACAGGAAAGACCTGAGAGGACCTAATGTTTCATTTGTGACTGATCTTGAGGCTCTGCACAAAAAGGACATGAAGATTAAAGGTAGAATTTAAACTGCTGGAGCACTGAAAACATGCTCCAGCACACACGTGCAAAGCTCATGCATAAGGCTTCAGAGAATTAACCATTTAAAGCACTTAAAAAACTCTGTCCAATTGTTAGTTGACCGCTAACTAACTGAGTAGAAATTTCAGTGGCCACACACAACAAGAAATGCAGAATTAACATAAGTAACTCAGGAAAATCACTAAACAAACAAAAGTACCACCAACAAAAACAAAGCCTAGATGGGAGGAGAGAGATGCTTTTTAGAATGCGCTATATTTTTATTATTTAAAATATCCAGGATTTAACAAAAAAAGTGTCACTTAAAAATGAGGAAAGCATGGCCAATTCATATGTTTAAGAAAACAGTCAATAGAAACTGTCCATAAGGAAACCCAAATATTGGACTTAGTAGACAAAGATTAATATGAGGTGGAGGAAATTATCTTATTGTGAATTCTTTATAATTAAAATATGAATCATACAGAGGACTTTGCCTTCCCTACAGTCTTTTTAAAGGCACTCTTAACCTCTTTGTTTCTCAGGCTGTAGACCAGTGGATTCAACATGGGAATGACTATGGCATAGAACACAGATGCCATTTTGTCCATGCCCATGAAATGGCTGGAGCTAGGTCATAAGTACATAAAGATGCCTGTCCCATAAAAGATGGAAACTGCAGTAAGATGGGAAGCACAGGTGGAAAAGGCCTTCTGGTGTCCTTCAGATGAGTGCATCTTCAGGATGGTGATAAATATAAATAAGTAGGAGATCAAGATTACCAGGATAGAAAAGAAGTCATTGAATCCCACCACAAAAAAAATAACCATCTCAATGATGTAGTTGTCTGAACATGAGACAGCCAAGAGAGGAGAAGCATCACAGAAAAAGTGTTCAACTACATTGGATCTGCAGAAGGAGAGCCTGAAAGTGTTCCCAGTATGAATGGATGCATTCAGGAAACCACAGACATAGGAGCCTATGGCCAGGCAAGCACATACATTTGTTGTCATGGTGGTGGTGTAATAAACTGCATAGCGGTCATAGGCCATTGACGCCAGGAGGGAATTTTCTACAGTGATAAAGGCTACAAAGAAGAATTGTGTGGCACAAGCATTGTATAATATGAATTTGTCTCCTGTGAGGAACCCCACCATCACCTTGGGAGTGACAGCTGAGGAATAACCAAAGTCCACTAGGGAGACGTTACTGAGGAAGAAGTACATGGGGGTATGGAGACAGGAGGCCAATATAATCAATTCAATCATCCCCAGGTTCCCAACCAGAGTGATGAGGTAGACAAAAAGGAAGACTATGAAGAGTGGGATCTGCTGTTCTGGGTCATCAGTTAATCCCACAAGAATGAACTCAGTCACCTCTGTGTTGTTCTCCATTGGGAATGATGTAGCTGCCCTGCAGAAATGAAAAGACAGAATCAGAATGATAAATGGAGGGAGGACTACTGAGATCAGTCACTATGCCCGTTTTGTGCTTTATTCCAGTATTTTAATTACTTGTTTCCAGCAGTCCTGGATCTAAAACATGCCCATGACAACAAAATGCAATTTTAAATTACAATAATTCATAGAGCATTCTTAATAAAATGATTTTGGAGATAATCCATCCCAAACTCCTAATTTCATAGATTACTGAACTAAGGTACACAAAAGGAAAGATTCATACAAAATCACAAGACTAATTAATTGGAACAGGCAAAACATAAACCAAATCACTTTGAATTAAAGCCTTCACTTTTTATCATAAAGAAAAATTCCTTTAAATCTTTTACATTCAACCTAAACTGGACAGAAGATAGTAATTTATTTAATTGACAAACTGACTGCCTGATGGAGTAATTAAATCTATCATTGTAAGTCAATGTGAAGAATGGAATAGCATGAAATTAGGAATCAAATATACTTACCAGTTTTCTTGGCTTCACGCAAATAACCTACATTTCTAGATCTCAGTTAAATGATAATAACTGCATCCACAAATGTTTATAACCTCTTCCAACCCTTAAAAAATCTTCAAAGAGTTAAAAAGGAACATGACTATTCAGTAATACCAACCAATCAGATGAATAAATAAATGGTCAAAGTGACTCTGGTTCTGGGGCTGCTCCTTCTAATATGAAGCCAAATGGAATCATATAGGTACTCGATCAGTTGAAAAGTGGGAACCAGAAGGTAATTATATGGTCATGGAGCTCTCAGGGGACACATACTCTATGAGGGCTACAAAACACTTTATCTCACATACCTGGAAATCAGGTGATTAAAGAATCTGTGGGGATCCAGCTCTGCTTGTTGTGGGAGATCATGAATGTATTTATGTTACTTTCAGTTATTCTCTTGGGTAATGCACAAATTAAGCCACAGCATGTCCTTCAAGACTGTGATTTGACATAAATACTAAGAGACAGAGACACACATTTTATCATTAAATAAGGGATGTGGACTTGAGGGATTAGTGTTTCTTTTAATTCGCCTTAAATGTTTGAACCATTGAGAAGAAATATTAATTCATCAACTGTTTATTTATTGCAAGTGGATTTTAGCCATAGTGATGAGATTTAAGAACACAGACCCATGCAAAATAAACATCATTCTTGTGCCCATGGTGTTTAAATCTAATGGAGAAGATAGACAGTAAGCAAATAAACTCCCTAAGAAACATGCATAAATATGCATATATACATATATAAATACATATGTACATATGGAATAAGCATATAACTATACATAAAAATGAGATAAAAAATAAATCTACTTTATATTGTTTGGTCAGAATGTTTTCTCTGGAAAATTAAGATTTCAGCCAAGTTTAAAAATGACAAAGAACCAGTATGGAAAAGATCAATTCCAAACAAAATGAAATATATGTGGTAAAGGACCCAAGTTTCAAGAAAGTTAACAGAATCTAAAAGAAGCCAGAATGTTTTCTTCATAACTAGACTTCTTCCTTGTCAATTTCTGTTTCAGCATCCTCCACCAAAGAAACCTTGACAAACAAAATAAACAGAGTGACACATAAACAAGATGGCAGAATAGGAGATATAATCCTCTTCCCCTCACACAAAAAATCAACCAATAATTATCCATGAATGATAATAGCCTTAGTAGGACTCAAGGGACCATTTAAAAACCTGTAGCAACATAGTGAAACAAAAAAGGTGGGAGAGGAATAACCACATAGAAAAGACTGTTGGAGATTTGTATATACCTGAGATGCTAGAGATGTCTAGGAACAAAGAAAAGCAGGTTCCAGCATTATCAACCATGTTATGAGTGCTACCATTGTTCCCAGCAACCTGCTGTACAGAGAACACTGCCATCTTTCACTACCAAGATAATCAACAGCCATCCCCACCATGGAGCCCCAGAAAATGAAACACTGCTGCACCAATGCTTCCAGAAGGGGCAACTGTTTTGTTGCCCCATGGCCAAAGCCACCATTCTTTCCAACTTTGCACCTGCCTCAAACACGGGAGCCACTACTGTTATAGGTTAGCCACACCCCAAACCTTAGAGCCCCAGTTACTGTGTGTGCATACACACTGCATGCACTAAGTCCACTACAATATTGACCAGCCTGAGGCCCAGAGTCCAGAGCCACTGTAGCTTTGAGCAAACCTACACTCTGGACCCTAGAGCCACTATATCTCTGCACATGCATGGACTTTGGCCCCCAGCTTCTCAGCTGCTTCACAAGCATCTGTGCCCCACACAGAGTTATCAAGGCAGCAGTGGGGCATCTACAACCAAGGCATTCATGTCATCAGCACTTCAGACTCCAGAGTGATTTTGCCTCTGTGCATGGCCACGCTTTGTATCAAAGGATACAAAATTTCTGTTAGAAAGGAGGAATAGATTCATAAAACCTACTGTACAACATGATCCATATATTTAAAAACAAGATACTGTGTTCTTGAAAAATGTTAAAAGGATAGAGTCTAAATGTTCTCACCCTCAAAATGATAACTTTTTGAGGTAATGCGTATGTTAATTAGCTAGCTTTAGCCATTCTAGAATGTATATATATTTCAAAAAATTATGTTGTACACAATAAATATGTATTATTTAGTCAACCAATTAAAAATAAGTTAAAAATATTTTCACTGAATACTCATAAGTGTACAAAATGAAAACTTTATTAAATTATCTAAAGTTATGCTTAGGGAGAAATTCCTAGAAAAAAATAAAGACTGAAAATCAATTATTTCAGCATCCAGATCAAGAAGATAAAAAAGAAGAGAAAATTAAACTAAAGGTAATAGAAGAAAAGAATAAAAGTTAAATTGTATACTAATGAAATAATAAAAATCATATAACTTCTAAAAACCAAAGTCAAAAGTTGATATTTTAAAAATACTAATTAAGTTTATTAATCCCTAATAAAACTTATCAATAAATAGAAAAGGCACAAATTACCAATATCTGGAATGAAAAAGGTATTATTAAAAATTTAATCTGAGACTGTTATGAATTACTTAAAGCCACCAATTTTTTAATGTATATAAAATTTACAAATTCCTAGAAGAAAACGTACTAAAACTAACACAAGAATCAAGAAAAAATTTAACAGTCTTCTATTTATATAGAAAACTTAGATCTAAGTATAGATTTATTTATTTATTTATTTATTTATTTATTTATTTATTTATTTATTTNTAAGTATAGATTTATTTATTTATTTATTTATTTATTTATTTATTTATTTATTTATTTTTGGGGGATGGAGTCTTGCTCTGTCTCCCAGGCTGGAGTGCAGTGGTGCGATCTCGGCTCACTGCAAGCTCTGCCTCCTGGGTTCACGCCATTCTCCTGCTTCAGCCTCCTGAGTAACTGGGACTACAGGTGCCCGCCACCACACCTGGCCAATTTTTTTGTATTTTTAGTAGAGACCGGGTTTCACTGTGTTAGCCAGGATGGTTTCGATCTCCTGACCTCATGATCCACCCGCCTTGGCCTCCCAAAGTGCTGGGATTACAGGTGTCAGCCACTGTACCCGGCCTAAGTATAAAAATTTTTTAAACCTTCTCTCTAAGATAAAAAGATACCCCAAGGCACATATATTTTCAATGATGAAACCTAGTCATTTCATTTAAAAATAATACCAAAATTACCAAGGCCTGGCAAAAAATAGAAAAAGAAGAAAACTTTTCAAGTTATTTTTTTAGGTCAACATAGTGTTTACATTCTGAGATAATTTAAAGACAAAATATTAACATTAATAAGTGAATTTAACAAGGACAGTGGTTACAGGATCAATATACTAACGTAATTATATTTCTATATACCAACAACAAATAGAAAATAAAATAAATAAACAGCACCTCACACTGGCATCAAAATGACCGAATATATATAAATAAATCTCAAAAATGTAGTTGTACAAGACTTCTGCACAAAAAAGCTACAAAACGTTACTGACAGAAAATAAAGAGGCTATGGTAGATGGAAGGATATACCATATTCATGGATCAAAAGATCTAATATTGTGAGTTTAAAAAGAAGAAGTCCTTTCTCCCAATATTAATCTACCGATGCGGTGCAATCCAAATTTTAACATGTATTTTACAAATTGATTCTAAAATTTATATGAAAATATAAAGAAAAAATACTCAAGATAACTTTGAAAAAATAAAGAAGGCTGAAAGAACTATACAACCATATATCAAAACTTTCTATAAAGCAAAAACATTATTGTGTGTTGACACAAGAAGTATATAGAACAATTAAACAGAATGGAGAATCTGGACACAGAATGACTAATGTGCAGTAACCCAATTAATGAAAAATACATCTCCTAAGGACACCTCATCAGTTACAGTTCCCACTCTAAAATCCAGACAAAAAATGAGAGCTTTATTGCAGTGACTGTGGTTCTGAAAGTCAGCTAATCAAAAGTTTATCTCTGTAAAGTTTACAGTTACTGGTGTAAACTTAAAAAGTGTTCTTACACTTTTACAGTTTAATGACAACCCAATTCCAAACACTCTGACTTCAGAAAGCCTATTAAATTCTGGATTCAAAAATTATTTTCAAAAGGGAGAAGTTACTCATTTTAAAATTTATTTTGGAATGTTGATCTATTAGCTGGAGCAATAGCAACCATTTTGAACAATAGGATGAAAAACACACTTAAAGCTGTAGGGCAGAGACCTAAAAAGAAATTCAGTCCTTAATTTTTTCTTGAAGATGCCATATATTCTGTCACCAACTGGTGTACTTCAATCCTGGAGTTAGTGCAGATCCAATCTGGAGTTAGTACAGATACCACAAGTTAAGGGCTCAATCCTCCACAAGACTGCCCTCACTTCAGATGCCAGAGGCACTTCAGGTCACCCCAGATCACTCACACTTTTGACTGGCTATAAATTCCAGGGTTTCCACAACCCTCTAAAGTTTAATAATTCACTAGAATGACTCATGGAACTCAAGAAAGTACTGTGCTTAAAATTACAGTTTTATTATAGAGAATATAGATCAGGACGAGCCAAAGGAAAAGATACGAAGTGTGAGGTCTGAGATGGTTCCAAACATAGAGCTTCTTCTCATGGCACACTCCAGCACATGAGTGTGTTCACCAACCAGGGTGCTCAACTGAGCTTTGGCATCCTAAGTTTTTATTGAGGTTTTATGGTATAGGCACAATTGATTATATTTCAGCCACACAATTAAGCTCAATTTCCAGTCCCACTTCTCTCACTGGAGGCAGTCTGGCTCAAGGCCCTAACCTTCTAATCACATGGGTGGTCTTTCTGGTGACCAGCCCTCATCTTCAATTACCTCATTAACATAAAGTGAAATGGATCCAAAGGGCTCATGAATAACAAAGACACTCTTATCATTTGGGAAATTCAAAGGGTTTCGGATACTCCATGCCAGAAACCCAAGATAAAGACCAGACAGATCAGACTTTCTTCTATGTAAAAGAGAAATAATCTTATCTTACTTAAACCACTAGCATTTTCATTGCTATTAAACAAAATCCAATCCTAGCTGAAAAATTGTACACCAGTATTACTGAGCTAATGGAAACAGTATTAGAGGTGGAGTAGAATGACTTAGTTTGAAGACTTAGCTCCACTGCTAACTGCATAATTTCAAAAGTATTGCTTCATTTGAAAACATTAGCAACACCTGAAATATGTTTTGTGACAGAATTTCAAAATCAAACATCTGAAAATCCAGTGGCGAAGGGAAGCAACTTACACTATTGCAACCCACTGATGTATGATACTACATATAAGTGAAAAAAAAGTGAAATGTAATAGTCCTGATCCTAAAGAAGTGAGGCACTAGAAACAAGCTTCCTGTTTCTAGTACCTCGGAACTTATCTTTCAAAGTACCTCAGAACTTTACATTACTACTTATGTTGGACTAGAAACCCTGTCCAATATTCATTTAAACATGAAGAATGTTTATAATTAATCTAGAGTAGAAAAAGTGGGGAATGTATGGTCCCAGGATTTTGCACATACATCGGCAAGGGTGTGTGTCTGGGGGGGTATATGTGGCATGTGTCACTTTTCCACATACCAACTTTTCAGGAATGATCATTTTGAGTCCCATATTTAATGTTACCACAGAGTTTTCCACAAATACAGAGCCTCTTGTGAATGCTGGCTCTTTTTGTTTCTCTGCCTTTTCTGTAATATCATTGTTAATGCTCTATTCTTTGATTTGTTTCCTGAGCGTTGTTATGCTTCACGACTTAATAGATACTATGTATATATTCCCTTTAGGTATCACATATTTGGTAATATAAACCAACTGGTTTTTAATTGTAAAAAAATGACTGGATGACTTCTGCCTCGCCTTAAGATATGCTAAGTAAATCCAACACTTTTTTTATTGTTGTTTTTGTTTTGTTTTGTGTTGTTTTTGTTTTTGTTTTAGACAGAATCTTGCTCTGTCACCCGGCTGGAGTGCAATGGCACAATCTCAGCTCACTGCAACCTCCACCTTCCTGGTTCAATTGATTCTCCTGCTTCCGCCTCCCAAGTAGCTGGGACTACAGGCCTGCACCACTGCGCCCAGCTAATTTTCGTATTTTTAGTAGAGACAGGGTTTCACTATACTGGCCAGGATGGTCTGGATCTCTTAACCTCGTGATCCGCCCGCCTTGGCCTCCCGAAGTGCTGGGATTACAGGGGTGAGCCACCGCACCCAACCAAATCCAACACTTTTTAAGGCTTCCCGGGGGAAGGCAATCCCAATTCTCTGTGTACCAGTTTCCCTTCTCCGGTTTCAGCACCGTAACCACCAGCATCCGTATGGGGTGAGGTTGGAGGGAGACTTACTAGGAGAAGCAAGTTGTGGCTTCCCCTTTGTTCTGGATCTAGAAGAATCTTATTTCATCCCTTTGAATATACCATTCTGTCCATAAGTGGATTCCTTGGCATTCCGTGCCCAATCTCAAAAGTCTAAATTCTAGGTTTCTGTTTCAGATTTGAAAAAAATGAATGAGCTCCTTTACTTCTCTTAGCCTCATTTTCCATATCTTTTTAATTAAATTAGTAATATGTAGTCCTGTAGCTTGGGAATGAAATAAGACAAAGGACATTCAATATTTGGCGAAGCGCTCAACCTATTTAAAAATATCACTTTTGTTATCAGAGAGTATTAGCTGAGATCATTCTGACTAAAGGAAGGCAGCAGTGTCACTATGAGAGCAAGGGCCCCCAGTAAGAGGGTCCTTGAAGACCTCATTAAAATAAAAGCAAATCAAGTAAACAAGATTGCCCAGGCAGCAGGTTGTTCCCACTACAGTGAGCTTGAATAAAGCCAGATCGAGATTTAAGGGTCTAGTGACTGATGTCTTGAAGGGGATTATACTGACATGGAGATCTTAGAGGACAATTTCTCCTGGGAATGCATCTACAGCTCTATGTCTCATGTACTGAATATTTTAATTTAAATTTTGCCTGTAGGGACCAAGTTCTAAAGGAATTTGCTAAGGAAAGTCATGGGTAGGTGAATTTTTATTTCTTCTCCAATATGCCTATTGGTTCTCAAAAATAAAGAAAAAGAGACTTAATTTTCTTGGCAGCAATGGATGTGGTCACCAGGACAGTGAAAGGAACACAGTCTGGAACTTTCAACTAGTCACAAAGACTTTAGACAACATAATTTCCATGTCAAGTGGGACCTTTTTCTTTTTGCAAATAAACATTTTGTGTGTTGATTGTGCCTCTTGACTCCTGAAGCCATCACCTGACCGATACTAAAATCTGGCACATGGCTGGTACTCCCACTTTATACTCTGAATATTAATCTTTGTTCTCTTTCCTGTACTGTAAGTTGCACAACTTTATATGAAATTTTATATCTTGGACTTATAACAACTACAGGTAAATTGTGTGGCTTTTCTTATGGTTAATTTCCATGTAGTGACTAAGAAATCCAACTTTCTTACATGCCTGTAGTCCCAGCTACTGAGGAGGCTGAGGAAGAAGAATCACCTGGGCCCAAGAAGTCGAGGCTACAGTGAGTGGTGATTGCACCACTGCACTCCAGCCTGGGTGGCACAGTTAGACTTTGTCTCAAAAAAAAATAAATTTTAATTTTAAATGACTTTAGAGTCAACTCACAACTCCTGTTCCACCATTGTGCCACAATCATGTTGTCTATTTCTTTTACCACATCTTTGTTAACTCTTATTAGTTCCCAAGTTCCATTTGGAGTCCATTTGTCTAGAAAGAAGAGAAGGCTTAGCCATGTTTTACAAATACAGTGTTTTATCTAAGAAAATATCAAATCGCTTCTATTATGATTGCTTGCTCCTAAAAGCAAACGAGTAGGTGACAAAAGATGTACAGCTCCCAAGAATAGCATGGTTCCAGTTATCTTTTGTTGTGTAACGAACCACTTCAAAATGTAATGCCTTAAAACATGTACTTTAATCATTAGTCTTCAGTCTGAGTACAGCTTTGTAGGGACAACCCATCTCTGCTGTATTCAGCAGGGGCTGGAGCACCTCAAAGCCTGAACACTATAATCATCAGAAGGCTCACCTACCTGAGTCAGAAAAAATCAAACAGCTGGGAACTGGTATAGATGAAATTCCTAAAGTGTCTCTTTAACTATCTCTGTATTCTCTCTACTTTGTTCTCTCTAGCATGGTGGCTTCAGAATAGGACTTCTTATACACTCACCCAAAACTCCCATAATGCATGTTCTAAGACAAAGACCCAAGCAAAAGCTATATTGCCTTCTAAGACCTAGCTTCGCAGATGCGCACAGTGGCACCCACCTGTAATCCCAGTATTTGGTAGGCTGAGAATGGTGGATCACTTAAGCTCAGGAGTTTGAGATCAGCTATGGCAACATGGCAAACTCCTGTCTTTATGCAAAATCGAAAAAATTAGCCAGGCATGTTGGCTCACACCTGTAATACCAGCTACTCAGGAGACTGAGGTGGGACAATCACTTGAGCCCAGGAGATCAAGGCTGCAGTGAGCCAAGACCACATCACTGAACTGTAGCCTGGGTGACAAAGCGAGACCCTATCTCAAATAAAACAAAACCCCAAATGACCTAGTCTCAGAAACTACACAATGATATTACTACATTGGTAATTAGAGTTTAACATGAATTTGTGGGTCACAAACAATCGGACCTCAGCACATGATTTAACTAAAAAAGTTTTGAGCCTTGGAAATTCTTGTCCCATTACATAATAATGGTTATAAGTATAATTACCATCTTGTCTTTACTTGTTCCTTGTTCTGAATCTTTTTTTTTCAGTTATCCTATTTCTATCCCACCATTCTATATTTGGTGTGTAGGAGGGAAATATATGTGAGACCATGAGAAGTCAGTCCTGATAAAGAAGTCTGTCTGTAGAGATAGTATTTTTTTTTTTTTATCTTTGATCCTCCTTGGATGTGACTATGTTCTAGGTAATGGATAAACATATTTGGGGACCATAGAGACAAAATAAATTTTAAAAAATCAAAAAATAAATCAAAGTGCTAGTTATCTCACAATGTCACATTTTTCTTTATTCCATAGTAATAGAGTTTTAGGAAGACATATGACTATGCAGGTAAAACTACATTTCCAAGACCCCTTTGCAGCTAGATATGTTGAAGTGACTAAATGAGACGAAATGATGGGTGCCACTTCTGATCCCTAAGCGCAAATAGTTGGGCAAGCACTCTCTTGGACACTGTTTTTTTCTTTCCTATTGGATAACAGATGATGGGTACCAAAACAAATACTGAAGCCATGTTAAGGATAGCACTCTTGGACTGCTTGCTTCTGGACTATTACATAAGAACAACACTGCTAGTGAAGAAAAAATCAGAAAATTAGAGCAAAAGAGATTAAACAGATAACCAATGAACAGATAGGAAAAATAAACACATCACTACAGATCATAGGTATTAAAAGATCCAGAGTGAATTATAAAGTAATAAAATGGAAAATTCAGATAAAACATACACAATCCTAGATAAAGCACAACTTACCAGAAGCTGAGTAATTCCAGTATCTATTTAAAAATTAAATATATAATTAAAATCTTTTTGACAAATATATATACAATGTCTAAATGGTTTCACCTCTAAACAGTATCAAACATTTAAGAAAGAAATAGCAATTCTGCCTTTGAATGACAATGTGAGGAGCTCTGTAGGCATTTCCTCGATGATGCTAGTAAAAAAAAAAAATTTTAAACAATCAGTCAGGCTCATGCCTATATTCCTAGCACTTTGGGAGGCTGAGGCAGAAGAACTGCTTGAAGCCAGGAGTTTGAAGCCAGCCTGGGCAACATGGTGAGACTCCACCTCTACAAACAAACAAAAACCAATCATCTGAAGCCTCTGTACATAGTCCTAAGGATATACAGAAAATGAAGAAACACTCATTTCAGACAATCTATTAAAACTTTCTTAAAAACAGAAAGAATCTGTATTAGTCAGTGTTCTCTAGAGGGACAGAACTAATAGGATAGATGTAAATATGAAAGGGAGTTTATTAAGGAGTATTGACTCAAACAATTACAAGGTGAACTCCCACAATAGGTCATCTGCAAGCTGAGGAGCAAGGAAGCCAGTCCAAGTCCCAAAACCTCAAAAATAGGGAAGCTGACAGTGCAGCCTTCAGTCTGTGGCTGAAAGCCTGAGAGCTCCTGGCAAACCAAAAGTCCAAAAGCTGAAGAACTGGGAGTCTGATGTTCAAGGGCAGGAAGCATTGAGCACAGGAGAAAGATGGAGGACAGAAGACTCAGCCAGTCTAGTCCTTCCATGCTCCTCTGCCTGCTTTTATCCTAGCCACACTGGCAACTGATTAGATGGTACCTACCCAGACTGAGGCTGGGACTGACTCCCTGTCCACAGACTCAAATGTTAATCTCCTTTGGCAACACCCTCAGACACACACAGGAACAATACTTTGCATCCTTCAGTACAACCAGGTTGGCACTCAGTATTAACCATCACAGAATCTGTAGCATTTTAATCACATCTTATTTCTTTCCTTTCACTATCAGGCCAGTGTAATGAAAACTCCACTCCAGAAACATGTAGCCAAGAACATAAAGGTTCCTCTCCCCCAGCTTCTAGTTAAGGGCAATAGTATCTTTCTGTGAGGAAAAGAATACCAGCAATTCTCATATGGCCTCCAAGTTATCTGTGGTAGAAGCTACATTCCAAACAAATGTGCTGAAGAGGTAAAGAGTTCCTTTTTTCCCAACCTTTACTTGTTTCATGGACCTTCTACCTAAGGCATGGTATTCTGGGAATACTGAGACCTCATTCACCTTTGTCCTGAATTTCTTATAATGCAGAGGTTTATTTCTAGGAGAATCAAACTGTGAAGACTAGATAACAATGCTCTTTGCTCAGTTTCCTGCTCTTAAGCAGAATATGAGTTATAAAGAAATGTGCCACTGTCTTCACCAGCAGCTCCAGAGCCATAGCTTAAATCTTTAGACTAGGGGAAGTGGCAGGTAAAAATAATGGATATACAAAGCTCTCCCCAAAACAAATGTCCTTATTTGAGACACAGTATTGGGAAGTTCAATCCCAAGAGAACTCTTAAACATGAGGAAGTTTTAATGGAAGGCAATTAAGAGGAGACTCATGGCTTTGTAAGACATGTAAGTTAAACCATAGGCCAGCTATAGATCATGAAGAATTGGGAAAGTGGCAATTAAGAAGAGCTCTCCTTAGGTAAGAAGAATTCTCAAATACTGATATCAAAAACTATCCCTTTAAAAGAGACCAAATTTAATCAGATCAGTCTGTGGAGAAATATATGGCACAGAACATCGTAGGAAACAGTAATCATACAACAGTATTTGAGCTTAACACATGGATATTATTGTAGAAAGAGAGTCAAATCTAGCCTGTCAAAACTATGGTAATCCCAGACTGACTGTGCATGTGCCCGAAAATGTGCCTCCTAAGGAGAAACATCAGAGACTTTACACTGCAGAGGAAATAGACTTCACTAAAATAGTCCAACCAGTGGTGAACAGTGACTAAACAAATAGACTAGTAACAATAACTAGCCCTGAAATGGGGGAACCAGTAACCACAGTTGCTACGATATATAATCTAAAATGTCCAGACTTCAGCAGCAACAACAAAAAAAATGAACCACAAGGTGAAATACAAAAGGCTGATTCTTTGGGAGGCTGAGGCAGACGGATCACGAGGTCAAGAGATCAAGACCATCCTGGCCAACGTGGTGAAACCCTCTCTCCACTAAAATTACAAAACTTAGCTGGGTGTGGTGGTGCATGCCTGTGGTCCCAGCTACTTGGGAGGCTGAGGCAGGAGAATCACTTGAACCTGGGAGGCAGAGGTTGCAGTGAGCCAAGATCATGCCACTGCACTCCAGCCTGCCAACAGAGCAAGACTCCATCTAAAAAAAGAAGGAAGGAAGGAAGGAAGGCAGGAAGGAAGGAAGGAAGGCAGGAAGGAAGGAAGGAAGGAAGGAAGGAAGGAAGGAAGGAAGGAAGGAAAGAAAGAAAGAAAAAGAAAGAAGGAAAGAAAAAAAGAAAGAAAGGAAGGAAGAAAGAAAAAGAAAGGAAGAAAGAAAGAAAAGAAAGAAAAGGCTGACTCACAGATAGAAAAAAAGCAGATTATAGAAACTGCTTCTGAGATAAGCCAAATACTTTAAAGTAGCAATTATAAATATACTCAAAGACCTAAAGTAAACTATGCTTAAATAAGTAAAGGAAGGCATGATGGCAATGCCTTGTCCAAATAGAGACTATCAATAAATACAAATTACTTGAAAAAGAACCTAATGGAAATTCTGGTGTTGAAAATCATAATAAATGAATAGATTTGAACTTTCAGAAGAAAGAATTAGTAAACTTAAATCATTAGAAACTATACAATCTGAAGAACACAGAGAACAAAAACTAAAGAAAAATGAATAGAGTATCATCAAAATGCAATACCATAAAGCATACCAACCTATACATGATGGGAGTCCTAGAGAGAGAGAGAAGAAAAAGAATGCAGTAGAAAGATACTCCCCCCAAAAATGACTGAAAACTTCCCAATTAGAAGAAAAGCATAAATCTGTATATCCAAGAAGCTCAATGAACTCCTAATAGGATACACACATAGAAATACCACCACAAATATACAAAAATCCAAAGAAAAAAGAAAAATCTTGAAATCAGCAAGAGAAAAATGACTTATCACTTTAAAAAACAAAAAAAAACAAAAAAAAAAAACAACAACAACCTCCGAGAAGATTAACAGCTGACTTCTTATGAGAAACAATGAAGGCCAGAAAGCAGTGGATAGCATATGCAAAGTGCCCACAGAAAAGTACAGTCAATCAAGAATCTTATAACCAGCAAAACTATCTTTCAGAAATGAAACGGAAATAAAGGCATTCCCAGATAAACAAAAACTGAATTCAATGTTGGGAGACCCAACACTTATCATAATAATACAAAGGAAATTCATTGAACTGAAACCAAATAACTCCAGACAGCAATACTATTAAACACAAAAAACAAACAGCATCTATAAAGATAATTAGGCAAATATAACAAGACAATATAAATGCATATTGCTCCTCCCTTCTTCTCTGTCCTGATTTATAAAGCAATTGTATGAAGTTTGTATATATATGTGTGTATGTGTGTGTGTGTATGTGTGTGTATGTGTGTGTGTAGGGGAGTATACATATATATACATATATAATTGTTGAGACTACATATATGAATTTACTATCTTTATTAATAATATCATTAGAAGGGTGAGAGGACGTGAAGTTATATTGGATTAAGATATGATGCCAGGCAATACATTAAGAAGGTAAAATAATAAAAGTTATTAATATGTTCTTGCTATTTTTTTCTTCTCTCAGCTTTTTAAAAAACATAAAATTATAACAACATATTGTTGAGTTTATAACACATTGATATATAATCTATATAACAATAGCACAAAATGGGGAAAGGATATAGAGGTGTATATGAGTAATGTTTCTTTATTCCACTGGAATTAAGTTAATATAAAGCTACAGTAGATCCTGGGAGATTAAGATGTAAGAGGTGAGCCCTAAAGAAACCATTAAGGAAATACAGATGCTCTTCAACTAATTTTTGTATTTTTAGTAGAGACGTGGTTTCACCATGTTGGCCAGGCTGGTCTCAAACTCCTGACCTCAAGTGATCCATCCTCCTCAGCCTCCCAAAGTGCTGGGATTACAGGCATAAGCCACTGTGCCCAGTCTCAATACCACAATTTCAATAATGGATAGAACATTTAGACAAAAGATCAATTAAGAAACAGAAGACTTGAATAACACTACAAACCACTAGATCTAATGGATATTTATATAACCCAACAGCTGCAGAATATGAATTCTAAAATTCACATGGACCAGAACAGACCAGATGCTAGACCATAAAACCAACTTCAATAAATTTAAAGGAATTGAAATAAGACAAGGTATGCTCTCTGGTCACAATGGGGTAATATAGTTGTAAGTGCCTATACTAAAAATAAGAAAGTTGTCAAATCCATAATCTAGCCTTGCGTGTTAAGACATTGAGAAAAAAAGATTAAACTACCTAAAACAACCAGAGAGAGAAAATAATAAAAATGGGGTGGGGGAATTAATAAAATAGAGAATAGAAAGTAGACACAAAACAATAAAACCAAAAGTGGTTCTTTGAAATCACCAATAAAATTGACAAACCTTTAGTTAGACTAAGAAAAAAGGAAGACTCAAATTAGTAAAATCAGAAATGAAACAAGAGACATTACTACTGACCTTACAGAAATAAAAAGGATTATAAACAAATAGTATGAACAATTGTATGCCAATATAATAAATATCTAGATAAAATGGACAAATTCCTAGAAAGGTATAAATTATTTTTAAATGGCTCAAGAAAAAATAGAAAATACAAATAGAACTATAATAAGTAGAGGTTGAATTAGTAATCCAACAACTACATACACAGAAAAACCAAGCCAAAATGACTTCACTGGTAAATTCTAGAAAACAGTGAAAAAATATATAAGTTACTAATAAACTCTTCCAAAAAAATATAACAGGGTCCACTTTCCAACTTTTTTACTGTGAATGGAACACTTAACATGAGATTCACCTGCTTAACAAATTTTTAAGTATACAATGCGGCACTGTTAACTACAGGAACAATGTTGTGCAACAGGTCTTTTAATAATGGACTTTTATAAGTCTGAATCTTTAAAAAGGCAAGCATTCTCTTTGCACTCTTCATGTTCTTTCTTTTTCAGAGGGAATTATTTTATTTTTCCAACTTTTATTTTAGGTTCAGGGTGTACATGTGCAAGTTTGTTACATGGGGAAATTGCATGTCACTGGGGTTTGGGGTACAAATGATCCCATCACCCAGGTAGTGACAACAGTACCCAATAGTTAGTTTTTCAGCCCTTGCCTGTCTCCCACCCTCCCTCCTCTAGTAGTCCCCAGTGTCTATTGTTCCCATCTTTCTGTCTGTGTGTACTCAATATTTAGCTCTCACTTAACATGTGGTATTTGCTGTTCTGTGCCTGTGTTAATTAGCTTAGAACAATGGCCTCCAGCTGCACCCCTTATGCTCCAAAGGACATGATTTCATTCTTTTTTATGACTGTGTAGTATTTCATGACATATATATACCACACTTTCTTTATCAAGGCCACCATTGGTGGATATTTAGGTTGACTCCATGTCTACTATTATGAATAGTGATGTAATGAACATATGAATACATGAGTCTGTTTAGTAAAATTATTTATTCTCTCTTGGGTATATACCCAGTAATGGGATTGCTAGGTCAGATGGTAATTCTGTTTTAAGTTCTCTGATAAATCTCCAAACTGCTTTCCACAGTGACTGAATTAATTTACATTCCCATCAATAGTATATGTGTTCCTTTTTTCTCTGCTATTTTTTGAATTATTAATAATAGCCATTTTTAATGATGTGAGATGCTATCTCATTAGAACGTATTTATCTTGTATAACTAAAACTTTATACCCATTGAACAGCAACTTCCAATTTTACCAGCTCCAACCCTTAGATATCGCCATTCTACTTTTTGTTTTCATGAGTTTGACTATTTTGGATACCACATGTAAGTGGAATCATGCAGTATTGTCTTTCTGTGACAATTATTTCACTTAGCGTAACCTCCTCCAGATCCATCCACGTTGTTGCATGTGGAAGAATTTCCTTCTTTACTTCCCAACTTAGTCTATGAGGCCAGTGTTACTCTGATACCCGAAACATAAAAAGACAGAATATATGAAGTACTCTTTAACTCAGTAACAAAAAGACAAACATCCTAATTAAAAATGTACAAATTATCTGAATAGACATTTATGCAAAGATACACTAATGTCCAATTAGTACAAGAAAGATACTCATGATCATTGGTGATTCATAACATTCAAATAAAAACCACAATTAGATACCCACTTCAAACCTACTAGAATGGCTAAAGTTAAAAAGACATAATTACAATTGTTAGTGAGAATGTAAAGAACTGGAAACCTCATAAATTGCTTGTGGAAATGTGAAATTGTGCAACCACTTTGGAAAGTATTCTAGCAGTTTTTCAGAAAGTTACCCATGGAGTTGTCATGTGATGATAGATTCTATTTCTAGGTATATAACTCAGGAGAAATAAAAATCTATATACACATTAAAAACCTGCACACAAATGTTTATAGTATTATTATTCGTAAAAACCCAAAAGTACAAATAGCCCAATTTTCCATCAGTTTATGAATGGTGTAAACAAAATGTAGTACATCTATCTATGTAATGGAATATTATTCAGCCATAAAAGGAGGTACTGGCACATGCTACAGCATGGGTGAACCTTTAAAAAGTTATGTTAAGCAAATAAGTCAGTAACAAAAGACCATATGTTATGTGATACCATTCACAGGAAATCTCCAGAATAGGCAAATATATAGTGAAGGTAGATTATTGGTTGCCTAGGGGTAGGAGTAGGGGGAAGATGTGAGGAGTGGGGATAGGATGATAGCTTAAAGGTATAGGGTTTCTTTTCATTAGAATATGATGAAAATATTTTAAAATTGTGGTGAATATTGTACAGCTTTATGAATATACTAAAAAATTGAACTGCCTACTTTAAAAAGATAAATTGTGTGATATGTGAAGCATATCTCAGTAAAGCTCATATGAAAAGAAATAATGCCAATTTTATAAAAAATATTTTAGTGAATAAAAATGAGTAAATATTTCTCAACTAATTTTATGAGGCCAACATGCCTTGAAAAGAAGACCCAGCAAGGATGTTATAAGAAAGGAAAAATACAGGTCAATCTGTCTTATTAAACTAGAGGTTAAAATTCTAAATAAAATATTAGCAAACAAATCCCATCGATATAAAAAATTTGATAATATACCACACACACATTGGACTATTTCCATAAATGCTCTTGCTTGATTTAACATTAGAAAATCAATCAATATAATTTACCACATTAACAGTATAAAAAAATTATGATCACTCAATAGATGAAAACAAAAATCACTGGATAAAATTCAACATCCATTTGTGTTTTTTTTAAAGCATTAAACAGGGAAAAAAGAAAAATATCCTAAATCTGATCAAATGTATCTACAAAATCCTATAGCAAATATTATACATAAAGTTAAAATGTTAAAAGCATTCCCTTTAGCATCAGCTGATGTAGTTTTATAGTTATGCTATGCTCAAGATGAAATTGAAAATTCACCACCACTGAGAACCCCCCGTCCTTCCTTCTTTATTGACTTCAATAGTATGTATAACACTCTCACAAACATTTTTTATTTGTTTTGTCTTTTTCCTACTACTAGAACATAAATTCTATAGGAGCAGGTATATTTATGATTTTGTCTACTATGGTGTTCTCAGCACCCTTGAACAGTGCATACAATAAGTATTTGATACAGTTTGGCTCTGTGTCCCCACTCGAATCTCATGTCAAATTGTAACCCCCACATATTGGAGGAGGGGCCTGGTGGGAAGTGGTTGGATCATGGGAGTGGATTTCCCCCATGCTGTTCTTGTGCTAGTGAATGAGTTCTTACAAGATCTGGTTGCTTAAAAGTGTATAGCACTTCCCCCTTTGCTCTCTCTTCCTCCTGCTCTGCCATGTAAAGGTTTTGCCTGCTTCCCCTTCATTTTCTGCCATGATCATAATTTTCCTGAGGCCTCCCCTACCTTGCCTCCTGTACAGCTTGCGGAGTCGTGAGTTAATTAGACCTATTTTCTCCATAAATTACCCAGTCTCAGGTATGTCTTTATAGCAGTGTGAGAATGAACTAATAGCAGTACTCAACAAAATCATTGAGTTAGTTAAATTATTTTGACACTATCTCTGTGGTGAAAATTGAGTATCCTATTGGGAGAGTCCTAATAGACCTGAAAAGAGTTCTATGCACAATGTCTTAAATAGCAGAGTTATTGGGAGGCTGCATCAAACATAACCACCCTAAAACACTGGCTGGTGCCCTGTCAGATAGAGTTGGCACTTGGTCTTCTATATTCTGTTTTCAAACCTTCCAGCCACTTATTGATTGTCCCTTGATCTTCTTTGGCTAGATATCTTTTCTTAATTTGTCTGGAGCCATCCCTTTTAATGGCAGCTTAATAGAGAACAAGTTTCCTTAACTCCTACTCCAACTGGATAGAGAAAATTGTGTTCTGAAAAAAACAGGGTTTTTTTTCTAGGTCCTGAACATGACTCAAATGGCCTTACCTTGAAAGTTGCAAAACGTTTTTGTCAACAACCAGGCATTCCCAAACATGTCTTGACCAATGATCATAAATTCCCAATGACTTATCCAAGACCACTTTCAAGCTCAAAGAGAACTTCCCACAGGGCTCCACTTTTCTCTAATTGGAAAATTAATTTTTCCTACCTTACAATTTGAAATATAAGAAACATCTGTAACATAAATATATTACACACAAATATTTTTTAACCTAATAAAAACAGCTTCTCATTTTATAGTCTCTACTTCACAAAACTTGTGTGCTTAAATATCCCTGTGCCATTCATTAACCCAAAATAAAGTTATTATGGAAATATTAAAGTATACCTTAAGGCCAAAAGTCAAACAGCAAGTACCTGCCACTTCTCTCTCCCAAAACCAGTCCTGGACATACTAGAAGAGCGAGAAGGAAATTGATAGATACTAGAACAAAATATAAAAACTCTATGAAAACTCTGAAGAGATGAAAGGTAGTTGAGACCAAAAGGGAAAGGGTAGAGAATGGTGGTCTAGAATAGTTGAGGGCCAAGAACCATGATTCCTTAATAAGATACTGAGTTTTCTACTTAGGCCTCTTAAATGCCTGTGTTAGTCAGGATTCTCTAAGAGGACAGAACTAAGAGGAGAGATGTATGTATGAACAGGAGTTTATTAAGGAGTATTGACTCACATAATCACAAGGTGAAGTCCCAAAATAGGTGGTCTGCAAGCTGAGGATCAAGGAAGCCAGTTCAAGTCCCAAAACCTCAAAAGTAGGGAAGCCAACAGACAATGCAGCCTTCAGTCTGTGGCCGAAGGTTCTAGAGCACCTGGCAGATCACTAGTGTAAGTCTAAGAGTCCAAAAGCTGAAGAACTTGGAGTCTGATGTTTGAGAGCAGGAAGTAGCCAGCATGGGAGGAAGATGGAGGGTGAAAGACTCAGCAAGTCTAGTCTTTTCAATTTCTTCTGCCTGCTGTATTCTAGCCATGCTTGCAGCTGATTAAATGGTGTCCACCTAGATTGAGGGTGAGTCTGCCTCTCCCAGTCCACTGAATCAAATGTTGATCTCCTTTGGCAACACCCTCACAGATACTTCAGGAACAATACTTTGTATCCTTTAATCCAATCAAGTTGACACTCAGGATTAATGATAATAATGCCCCATCTAGACATATCTTTGCCCCATCACTATTGCCAAGTAAGAAACATAGCATCAGATGAGCACCCTTGATAAAGAAGGGGTTCCAAGCTGAGTTAAAGATTTACATTTAGGTGGTTCTAAATCTCTGTTGGACTAAGAAGCAAATAAAAACAGGTGGACGCAAGCTGGTGGCCCAGTGTAGCATTCTTACTCCAACGAATAAAAATAAGTGAACTCAAGCTAGTTGCCCTCTGAGCATTTTTTTCCTCCCAAACCACTGTAGGCTAGGCAATTTTTTTTTAAAAAAGAGAAAGAAATCCTAGAAAAGAGGTATTTAAGAGTTTCCTGGGAAAGTAAAGTTATCTGTTGGAGAGGAGGAAGGATAATAGGAGTGCTCTAAATTATAGCATAGAGACTGCCTATGTTGATACACACATACCTGCCACATAAATACACATATAAAGATACTTTCTAAATTTATCTGGAGAATCTGTGCTCAAGCTGTGTTAGGTTGTGTCTCCTGTCTTGAGATACACACCATAAACTGTGGCTGCTTATAAGTGACAGGGAAAAAATGAACTCATAGAAAAAGTAAAGATATACCTTAAAAGTATGAGCACTATTAAAAATGAAAAATAAAAACTTATGTTTAAAATGGAAGAATATTTAATGGAACAGACAAAATAAGAATTTAAAGCATAATAAATACCTTAAGAGAAATAAGGCAAGATATTGAAATAGCAATTATAACACAGAAATCAATCCCTTAGAGATATATATGGAAAATAAAAAAGTTGAAATAAAGAACTGAAAAGATAGGTTGACTAGCAGAATAGGTAGGACCAGAGAACAAATGAGTGAGATCAAAGATCTGTTAAAGGAAGTTTCCAGGATTCATTAAGAAAAGATAAAGAAATTAAAAGAATGAGATTATAGTAAAGAAATCTGAACAATGGAAGCAGAAATGTCCAGATCCAGTGTGCTGATTAATTTTATGTGTCAACTTGACAGGGCCATGGGGTGCCCAAATATCGGGTTAAACATTATTTCTGAGTGTGTCTATGAGGGCGCTCCCAGAAGAGATTAGCATTTGAATCAGTAGACTCAGTAAAGAAGAGAGCTCTCCCCAGTGCAGGTAGGAATCACTCAATCTGTTAAGGGCCTAAATAGAAGAAAGGTGGGGGAAGGTTGAATTTGCACTCTGCCTGACTGCTGGAGCTAAACATCAATCTTCTACTGTCCTTGGCACTTCTGTTTCTTAGGCTTCAAACTATATACTACAGGTTTTCCTATGTCTCCAGCTTGCAAACATCAGATTGTGGGACATCTCAACCTCCACAACTGTGTAACCCAATGCCTTATAATTGTCTATCTGTCTATCTATCTATACCTATCTATCTATCAATATTCTATTGGTTCTGTTTCTATGGAGAACCCTTATGAATACAGATTTTGCTGCCAAAACTGGTTCTAGAAAAACAGAATTTTAAGAATGAGTTTTCTAAATTGGTTTGGGGTTTCTGTAATTGCATTTTTAATTTTATTAAAGATGGTAATGACTTTTTTTTTATCAGTAAAGAAAGCACTGACAGTTCACGGCATATATGGGTAAGAGAGATATGCAAAATATTTGCAGTGAGTAATCTGGTTTGTTTGTTTGTTTTTCCTGATATAGTGTCTCACTCTTTCACCCAGGCAGCCGTGTGGTGGCACAATCTCGACTCGCTGCAACCTCCACCTCCTGGGTTCAAGCCATCCTCCTACCTCAGCCTTCTGAACAGCTGGAACTACAGGCATGCCCCACCATGCCCAGCTAAATGTTTTTGCATTTTTTGAAGAGATGGGATTTTACCATGTTGCCCAGGCTAGTCTTCAATTCCTGGGCTCAAGTGATCTGCCCACCTTAGCCTCCCAAAGTGCTAGGATTACAGGCTTGAGCAACCATGTCTGGCCTACAGTGGATACTCTTAACCAACCACTTATAAGAAGTAGGAAGCTGGGTGCTGTATATATACTTCCAAGTAGTTTTGGAAAGCTAACAAATATTATGACATTCCTTGGTTGCTCCTAATGCTACTGGATGAAGTGGTGAAAGAAAAGAATGAGCTCAGGGATTCAAATTTGCAGCTCAAGCACCATATACATGACCTGGAGTCTTCTATGGCACCCTGAAAGAGATTTTTTTCTTCTGTAGTTGCAGGGTTGAGGTTGCTGAAGATTAAATGTAGAATCTCAGCCTATGACTGGGTGACTTACAATGCAAGTTAAACCCCCAGCCTCTCAAGGTGTCTACTGTTAATGTAAGGACATTGATATTGGAAAAGAACGGGCTCCTGTAAATTGTGATTGGCCATTATGGGAAGTCCCTGCTGGGGACATTGAGTCCCTAAATTCTGATGCGTTTTCTTTGCCAGTGAAAAAGGAAAAGGTCTCCTTACTCCTAGAAGAAGAGGTCAACTCATCCCCAGTAGAAGGGGCCTGTCTGCCCCCAGTGGTAATGCCATCCCCACCCCAGTGATATCATCTATCTCATTCCAGTGATATCAGCCATTTCACCCATCTTTGAGATTAACTGCATTGCCTTAGAAAACTATAATGACCTCCCCTGAAGCAACTGCTATGCAAGACAATGCTGATTCTTTTCAGAGCCCCGCCCCTTTGCATCTAGACCTATAAGTAGACTCAAGCCCCAAGAGATTCTTAAAGATGAGGTACAAAGTATGACCTATGAGAAGTTGTTCGATGCTCCAAAGATCTACTTGAGTTTTCTAATTTACACAAACAAGACTTCAGTAAACACATATGGCAATAGATTCTAAGGGTGTAGCATAATGATGAAAGGAACATAACGTTGAATCATACCAAATTTATTGATATGGGGTCACTAATCAAAGATTCTGCATTACAGAAGGTTGCAGCTCAAAGAATTAGAAGGACTATAACACTTCGGTTGGTTGGATAAAACATGGACCAAAGTGGGACCACAGTGAGTGAATTAGAAATGCCTGACCTGTCTTGGTTTAATGTAGAAGACAGGATTGATTCAAAAGCTTAGGGAGACTGGAGTATTAGAATAAACTTGTCATTTAAGAACTAATCTCCCACACTAGAAGGGTCTAGCACCTTTCATCAATATTGAAAGAAAATTAACTTGGGAGGGGAGCCCCAGCATCCTTGAATAGCTTCATGGTTGCTCTTCTCTGTAGGTTAGACCTGTAACTGGAAACTTCAGTCATTCAGAAACCTAAATGTAATGGGAATGATTGCATTCTGGATGGCAGGTACCGAGTGGTGGTACTCAGTCACCAAAGCCAAAGTGAGTGAGGTTACCAGAATGGACAGCAGAGTCAAAGCAGAAGTCAGAATAGTCTTATGCATAGATCTATGGTGTTAACAAAAGTTGTTCATGATGTTTCTAGAGGTGAAATAGACAGGAATCTTGCTAAGTTTTACTTGATATTTACAAGCAGAAAAGTTCTAGATCAAGTGAACAAAAGTCTAACCTCAATCATAAAAATGTAGTCATAGTCCCTCAATCAATTCCCAGACTGAATCCAGCTTACTTGCCTAGAAATGTTGAAAGAAGAGGAAGATAGGTTCCCTTGAGAAAGAATCCTGATATATGACCAAAAATGTGTACTGTTAATCTGTCTTCCAGCCTTCCCCACAGGGACCTATTTCCTTTTACCAGGGTAACTGTGAAATTGTACTAATTCTGGAAGAACAAAAACATCACTGTGTCACATCAGTCAGAGTAAAGGGTATGGAGATCCGGTGATCAATGGAGCTTTAGCTCAGTTTTGTCTCACAGTGGGCCCAGTGGGTCCCCAAACACATCCAGTTGTCATTTCCCCAGTTCTGGAATGCATAGTTGGGATAGACATACTCAGCAGCTAGCAGAATCTCAACATTGGCTCCCTGACCATAATTTAGAGCACATGCCCTGTGATTAAGGTCAATGGAAAACTATAATGACCCAATTCAGCCAGAACTATGAATGGTCCAGACCCGCTAGGAATGAAAGTTTGGGTCACCTCATCAGGCAAAGAATCATGAACATCTGAAGTACTTGCTGGAGACACAGGGAATATAGAATAGGCTGTAAAAGAAGGTAGTTACAAATGCCAGCTATGACATGTTATCAGTTATTTAAAAAAACGACTGTAATTGTCATGAGTATTTCTTAGTTTGTTATAAATATATATTTGTGTTTGTTTTCTTTCCTTTCATATTACCTTATCATGAGACATAAGATATATTGACTTCATCAGAATTTAACTATTGTTAATTTTACATCATTGTTTTTAAGTTATGGGATATCAAGGAAAAGAAGAAGTTCAAATAATTATAACTATCTATATAGAAATAACATTATTTCTCATGCAGTAAAAGGTAGCCATAAGAAAGGGGCAGCCTGGCAGGGGTGTGAGTTTCAACAGACACTACCAATCTCCAGCTCAGCAAGCAGGGAATTGAGGGAATAAAGACCTCAGCATCTCTTTCCTCCTGCCTTTTGATCACCAACTGGCCAAATCCACGAAGCCACAAGGAACAGGAGTCCAGATGATCTAGTTTATAAAGTGAGCCTCCTGTGGCATGGAGGACCAGAGAGATGGCAGAGCAGGATGTACAGGGAAAGACAGAAATGACAAAATGACATCTGTGACTGCCTAGAGAATAAAATTCAATTCCATATCCAACCACCAGTATGTATACTATGAGGTAGTCAATATGCTTGCTAGGGTCTAGCTTATAGCAGATGCCTCACAAATGTACTTTGAAATAATAAGCCTAACACTCAATGAATGATGGAATTCAAATGGCTGTCTGACCAAGTCAAACTAGCCCTCTCGTGGCGGAGTTACACACATTCTGCAGTGCCCTTTAAATATTTTTCTTGGATGCGGACTGAGTTAAATACTTCACGAATGAATCAAACACAGGTCGGCAGATAATCATGAACCTTCCAAGAGTTTTAGAGGTGTTTTTCTGTTTTATTTAAAAATAAATAAAAACATTCACTCCTGACTTAAAAATAATCACAGAACATTTATGTTTCTTTGGCTCCTCTCTCTTTTGCTCTCCCTCTCCCTTTCTCTTTCTCTTTCTCTTGCTCTGTCACATAGGCTGGACAGAGGAGAAATCAAAAGAAGATCAAACCTGTGTAGAATACTATCTGCCTTTAAGAAGAAGAAAACTCTGCCATATGCAACAACATGAATGAACTTGGAGGACACCACGCTCAGTGAAACAAGCCAATAACAGAAGGACAAATACTACTTGATTCCATTTTTATAAAGTATCTAAAATAGCCAAAATCATAGAAACATACAGCGAATGGTGGTTGTTAGGGGCAGGGGGAGGGGGCAATGCTGAGTTGCTCGAAGGGTATAAAGTTTCCATTATGTGGCCAGTTGCAGTGGCTCACACTTGCAATCCTAGTTCTTTGGGAAGCTGAGGCGGAAGGATTGCTTTAGCCCAGGAGTTCCAGGTTACAGTGAGCTAGATAGTACCACTGCACTTCAGCCTGGGGGACAGAGTGAGATCCTGCCTCAAAAAAAAAAAAAAAAAAAAATTCAGTTATGCAAGATCTTCTATACAACATTTTACCTATAGTTAACGATACTGTATTGTGCACTTACAAATTTATGAAGAGGATAGATTTCATGTTGTGTTCTTATCAAAATATTTAAAAAAGAAAAAGGAGGCCGGGCACGGTGGCTCACGCCTGTAATTCCAGCACTTTGGTAGGCCGAGGTGGGCGGATCACAAGGTCAGGAGATCGAGACCATCCTGGCTAACACGGTGAAACCCCGTCTCTACTAAAAATACAAAAAAGTTGGCCGGGCGTGGTGGCAGGCGCCTGTAGTCCCAGCTACTCGGGAGGCTGAAGTAGGAGAATGGCAGGAACCCGATAGGTGGAGCTTGCAGTGAGCTGAGATGGAGCCACTGCACTCCAGCCTGGGCAACAAGGCAAGACTGCATCTCAAAAAAAAAAAGAAAAGAAAAAGGAAATAAAGACATTGCTTCTGACTTTAAAATATGGAATGTTTTTGTTTTGGTGGCTTCTCTCTCTCTCTCCTTTTTACTTCTGCTGTGTAGGTGGGACAGAGGACAGACCAGAGGCAACTGAAACCTGTGAGGAATGACTTCTGCAGCAGGGCCTGGGGATATGAAGGTCCCTCCTAAATCAGAATAGAGTATCTTAAGGTTATATATGTGTTGTAAAGAACATCTCCCAGTGTCCCCAAAATATAAAGACACACTAAAAGTACATATGACCCAAGGAGAGAACCCACACAAGTGTGGGTGCGATTCACAAAGATATAAATATCACTTTCATAAAGGGTGACTCAGAGAAAAATAATTTAGAAAGAGACCAAGAACATATTTCATTAATATAATTTCTTCTGAGAAAAAAATGAGGCTGAAATATATGACACTGCTTTCCTGTTTCTCGTCAATAATGAACCCCTAAATGGGGTTGATAGGAAGAGTCTGCTATAGATCACTCCTGTTCTCAGTTACCTCTTCCATTAAATGAAAATGCCAAGAATAATACCCACCTAATAATAATATGAAAAACATTAGGTGATATTTACTGAGCTTTACTATGAGTTAGAAATCAGGCTGCAACAATTATGTCGTGTAACCTCTACAAGCCTGATGAAAAAGATACTACTGTCTTATGATTGCTACTTTATAGATGGGAATTATAAGACTTAGAGGTATTTTGATAATTTCTTCCAGGTTGCATCACAAGTAAATGGCAAAACCATATTCAAAACCAAGAAGTCTGATTTCAGAAGCCACAGCCTAAATACCAGGATAAATATCTCTTGATTAAATAAGATAAAGCATGTAATAGTAAGCACTCCGTATATGAAAGTGACTACTATATTTCATCTAAGTCCTGCTTCTATGCATTCTACACTATTATCCCATGCTAGTCCACACTTGGAATTTATTTCTTGTGTTAGTATTGATTTCAGTCTGCAGTGTTTTTCCATCTTTGCTGATAGGAAGGATCAAAATTCACTTAGAGAAGATTTTTCAATTCCTAAGAAGACTTAGCATCTCTTCAGCATGCTCTGCAGAGTTCAAGGCTCTTGATTGAAGCTTCTTATCCTCTATGCATCCATGTGCTCATTAAATTCTGAAACAATGTTCATGAACCAAAAGAAAAACAGTGACGAACCACAGTTCTGGCTCTGATGACTGAAGCAGGACTACTGTCTCTATTTATGAGGAGTTGGGGTTTGGCACTTTTCTTCCTACTTTGAGCTTTCTGTGTTCAATGCCAAATACCACTTAGATTTTCCTTCTGTCAAAGCCCTATGGAATATTGGTACCATCACATGAGTTTAAAAAAAAATTCTATGTTGTTGAAAAGTCTAAAAGTTCAGAAACAATACTTAAAACATTCCCGTCTGAGATTTAAGTGTTCATTAGGCTATTAAAGATGCTGAGAAGTCCTGTAGTAATGTAACAGCAAACTGTTTAACTTACCTGCTTAAGGAAAATTTTTTCTTATGTAACCCGGTTAACTCCCCATAGCATTTATGCTTGGAGGGGGAAAAAAAGCAGCAGTATTAGACAGAAGTGTGTAATCCATGAAATTCCTGGATTGTGTCCCTCTGAATACAATGCATCTCAGTTATACTCTTTGTCCATTTCATGCCAGTTTTCAGGAGAGCACATATACAATTTGCCCATTTTCATAATTCTCTCTCCTTAGCGTGAGTGTTCCATGAGGCTACATTTTTGACATGTTTACCTTTAAAATACCATCACACTGTCTAGAATTTATTAGTTATAAATAAACACTTCTTGAATAAATGAATTACTCAGAACCTTTTGTTTCATTGATGGTGAGTAGAGTAAACAACTGTTCCACTTTGCCCAGAATTAAGAAATTTCCTGAGATTTGGGGCTTTCAGTGAGAAAACAGATTGTCCCAGGCAAACTAGGACAAATTGGTCATGCTATGTAGTGGTGATTTTTTATTTTGTTGATTTTTGTTTATAATTATTCTATTTGTCCACTCTGTGTGTGTGTCCAGATTTTAGCTAAACACTGG
The DNA here is from genome assembly GCF_003255815.1 of Theropithecus gelada. Taxonomy (NCBI): domain Eukaryota; kingdom Metazoa; phylum Chordata; class Mammalia; order Primates; family Cercopithecidae; genus Theropithecus; species Theropithecus gelada. Next base: position 15,154,435 of record NC_037682.1, on the reverse strand, counting down.
CCATGAATTAGTTTGTTTACTTCTCAAAACAACCTCAGGAAATATATATGATTTCATCTTTGTTTCACAGATGAGGAAATTAACACAAAGTTTTCGTGCCTTGGCCACAGATACCCAACCTTACCCTGCTGTCTGGTTCTAGAGCCTGTGCCCTCCAAAATGAATTCTGCAGGCACAGAAAAGAGTATAAGGTCATGAAATTCATCTTTGAAAATAAGAGCTCAGTAATTCACATAGAAAATAATGTGGACAAGCACAATCCATTCCCTGCTGGGTGAGATAGAATGTGAGAGAAAGAAGTCTGGAAAGCCATAATCTTAACATTAATCCAAGAAGCGAGTGAATTTGAATTTGAGCTTTTAATATGTTATATACAGGCCAAGCAAGCTGAGAGCTATTTTTAGCTCTAAGTTATGAAATACAATCACATGGACAGGTGGCCTACATTTTCAGTTTTATATTTGGTGAAGAGTTTTGCAGTCAAAGTGAGAATGCCATTGCACCGACCATGTTTGGAAAAGGCAGCCGTAGTCCTACAGATTCTGAGCATGCTGAGCAGGAGAGCTAGCTGGTGGTGTGGAGTGGGAGATAGAAAATCTGGAGCCTAGATTCAACACCACCAGTCTAGCTATATGACATGGGAAAAACCATTTGAGGGTTTTTTTTTTTTTTTGTTTTGTTTTTTGCCTTAGTTTTCTCATGTGGAAAAAAAATGGAGCATGATGGAGAGATAAGAGTAGAGTAAAAGACTTGTAGAGCCAGCAAAAGAGTGAATCGTTATCCTGATTCTATTTCTTAGTATCTGTGTATCTGAGCCTCAGTTTTACCATCTGTAAAATGGGAAATCTGATTCATAAATCACAGGTTATCATTTAGTAGAAAATGATGACACTTCTTCATCTGTTTCATCCTCAATAAGTCGCTTCACATTTTGGGGCCTTGGATTTATCAACTATAAAACTAGGATAATAACCTGAATGTCAACAGGGTAATTATGAGAAACAACAAAGGTGACAATGCCCACCAGAGCTCACAGCACACACAAAACCATCAGGAAGTATTTGAGGAGGGGATAGCTTCTAAGGCTCTTTACATCTCTAGGAAATGTGAATTTTGTGCACACTAGCCACTGTTTTCTGCTTACTTCAAGAAACAGGTTTAAAGATTTAGGACTTTAGTTCTGATGTTCTTAGCAACACAAATCACAATCTTAAAGAAGGTAAAAAATCATTTGGCCATCAGAAATGATCATATAATTAGGAGTGGGTAAGGACAGTAAAAGAAACAAATAGAGTAAAAAAGGCAACTTACAGAATGGGATAAAATATTTGCAAACTCTGCATCCAACAAAGGTCTAATATCCAGAATCTATAAGAGACTTGACTTAAATTAACAAGTAAGAAACAACCCCTGTTAAAAAGTAAACAAAAGACATGAACAGTTTTCGAAAGAAGACATACAGTGAACAAGTATATGAAAGATGCTCAAAATCACTGATCATTAGAGAAATGAAAATCAAAAACACAATGAGATACCATCTCACACCAGTCAGAATGTCTATCACTAAAAAGTCAAAAAATGACAGATGCTTGTGAGGTTGCAGAGAAAAGAGAATGCTTATACACTGTTGGGGGGAATGTAAATTAGTTCAGCCATTGTGGAATATAGTGTGGCAATTTCTCAAATAAATTAAAACAGAATTCTCATTTGACCCAGCATTCCTAATCCTGCGGATATACCAGGAGGAATATAAACAGTTCTGTCATAAAGACACATATACACACATGTTCATTGCAGCACTACTCACAAGAGCAAAGACATGGAATCAACTTAAACGCCCATCAACAGTAGACGGGATAAAGAAAATGTGATATATATACACTGTGGGATACTATGCAATCATAAAAAGAAACAAGATCATGTTCTTTGCAGCAACATGGATGGAGCTGGAGGTCATTATCCTGAGTGAACTAACACAGGAACAGAAAATTAAATATCACATGTTCTCACTTGTGAGAGCTAAACATTTGAACACAAATAATGGAACAAAAGACACCAGGGCCGACTTGAGGGTGGAGGGTGAGGAGGAAGAGGGCTGAAAAACTACTTATCAGGTACTATGCTTATTACCCAGGTGACAAAATAATTTGTACACCAAACCACATGACACACAATTTACCTGTATAACACACCTGCACATGTACTGCTGAACTTAATAAAATAAAGTAAAACGAAATACCTATTTCATGTGGGAAAAAAAGAGCAAGCAAGGAGATCGCTCAGATTAGATTCATTGGGAAATAGACTGACACTGAGATCTGTGTGCAGATGGCTCTCCATGAAGGACTCTCAGGAACAGCATCTATAAGGGAAGATGGCAGCAGAATCAGAGAGAGGGAGAAATTGGGCTGCAACACAGTCTCAACAAAGGCCTCAGTCAATCCTTCAGGGTGCTTGGGAGCTAAGATGGCCCTTGGGAGCTGTGTCAAGGAAGCAGGACAAGCGGGAGCTGGCCTTCATACTACTCACTGGCCAATGCTGGATGACACTTCTACAGCTGTTTAATCTTCACCTGGAGCCATAACCTCAGGGGAGGTGGCTCCCATTGACTGAAGGAAATTCTTGGAAGGATTTCAGCTAGGAGATCCAGGTAGCGCACAATGGCATCCACTATCAGAGACACTATTATTTACATAAGACGTGCTTGGAACTGAAGAGAGAAATCTGAAGAGCAGCCAACAAGTGACCTAAAAAGAAGTGGTTGTTGGAATTAACTTGAAAGTCAGCATACTAGCTCCTGGATACAACATTGTCCAGCTTTAGCCAGGCTCATATATTACTCAGATAAAAAGTGACCATTACCTGAACAGAAAATCAGTAATGTGTTTATAAGGACAAACATGTTTGTAAGAAAAATGTGTCTGACTCTATCAAAAACATTAAGCAGACTAAATGGCTGCTCATACGCACAAAAGGGGTTGTGGCCGCCAGCCGAGCAGCTGTGGTGTGTGAGGTGGTATGCAGAGTTAGAATACTGCACAAAGTCTCGCTCTGTCACTTCCTGGATGTGAGAATTCAGAGACCACTTCTCCTCCCCGGGCCTCAACTTCTTAGTCAGTAACACGCAACAGGGGAACAAAAACAGCCCTAAGATCTCTTTCATCCTATGTGCCAATAATTCCAGATCTTTATTACCATTGTTAGCAAGAACAAAAATAATTACAAAATGGATGCCTTGGTAATTCCTTCATTTTCTGCTAAGTTAAATTTTGAGGCAGTGTCCTCTGCATTATTCACTTTCCTGATAATTTTTTATAAAACTTTTTGCTTTTTATTGAAATGTTGTAGACCTCTCTTTTATTATTGAGGGTGCTTTATTCCTCATACTCTTTAACATTTATAATTTTGTGAGGTCAGTGACTTCACTCTTGCTCACTGTACCGTCCATGGAAGAGTATCTCTCACAAGCTAGAGGTATCAGTTATGTTTCATTATAGACACCAGTTCAGGCTAACTTAAAGGGAAAAAAGGAGGTATTTGAAAGGATATCAAGAGGTTTGCAGAATCAAAAGGAAACTGGGCAAAATGCAGGAGCATTTCAGAGGGCTGAGGAACGGAAGTCAGAAGCAAAGAACCATGTCATGTCTGGAATGGCCCCACCAGCATTTCCCTGCTACAGCAAATGAGCTCCGAGCCTTGATGCTATCTTTCCATCCCTTGCAGATTCAAATTTAGGGGAGTAAGAACTTTTTGTTGGCTGAGCTTCGGACTCATGCCTGCCTCTCTGTGTACCTTCATGAATCTCTCTGTACAGATTTCTCTTCCTTTGGGGGAAGGGAAGGAAATGTTATCCTTGCCTCAGCTTCCATAAACTTGTGGGTGGCGAGGGTACAGGAACTAGACACTCTTCTCCCACCAATCTATTCTCCAAGAAAGAGGTCATTCTCCAAGAAAATCACGATATTTTAAGCAGGAGAATGGATTCTGGATACACAGAATACCAATATTTGCTAGAGCAGGTGCTCAAATAATGTTTTAGGTGGATATGTGCTCATACATTAAATGCTGAAAATTTCCTCTGAAGCAAACAAGTGCTTTACTTTAACATAGGTGCATAAGGAAAGCTGTTTTAAATATTATTCTACAGTAGTTGAGATTCTGCCTTATCTCCGACATCTATCTGCATGATATCCAGAATTTCTTTAGTGAAGTTTGAATCTATAGCTTAAGTTTGAAAACTTCAATTTGAAAGATAATATCCCTACTGTTGGGCACCAACGTATCATTCCAAACTTATTTTTCATTACTTCTCTCCACAGATATTACACTCCAGCCAAACAGACATTGTTTGCGAAATACATCTGCATGATTTCTCTTCTATTTTACTGTATCTCTCTTGTCCAGAGCAAAGTTATCTTCCTCAATTCCCCACCCTAGACTCTACCCTTCATCTGTTACTATAGCATTTTATATGTATCTCTTGTTGGTTTTTATTATTTTCTACATAGAATTAAAGTTACTTATGTATAGGTCTTATCTCCCCTTTAGTTTTTTTAAATAAACTTTTTGAATATAGGAGCTCTGTTGGGTCTATCTGTTTCTAAACATTTGAAGTGTGAAATATAACATATACAGAAAAGTTTACAACAGAAATTTAGTTATACCACTTTCTAAAATATAAAAGCTTTGTTTGATTTACTTTTTTTAACATTTTTACCATGATATATATTTTGGTGTGTGTGTATATATATAAATATATTTTATTTTTTATTTATGTGTGTATATATATATACATGTATATATGTGTATGTGTGTGTGTATATATAAAATTTGATATTCAAAAAAAGGTGCATAAAATACATAGGTTCATTTGGCTTTCCTTATCTACCTAGTCTCAACTTTCACCTTTCTTCTGAGCTCCCAGTTCAGGTTTCTTAAGTATTGAGGCACATCCCCAGAGAGGAGACATGTTAGCATCTAAAATACAACATATTATGGGGCAAACTTCTCACCTTTTTCACCAAACTAGCACTTCTTTGATATTTCTGACCATGTCATCACAATTGTTCAACCAATCAGGCAAAATCCAAAAAATTCCTTTAACTGATATGGACTTCACTAATGTTGGCCCAAGGATGCAGCATATATACATGTATATACATATATGTGTATATATCACCAATGTTGATATATATGTATATATATCAACTTATATATACACATATATGTATATATATACATATACATATATGTCACTAATGTTGGCCCAAGGATGCAGCATACACACATACACACACACACACTATATATATATATACACACATATACACACACACACATATTTTTTTTTTTTTGAGATGGAGCCTAGCTCTGTCACCCAGGCTGGATTGTGGTGGTGCGATCTCAGCTACTGCAACCTCCACCTCCTGGGTTCAAGCAATTCTCCTATCTCAGCCTCCCAAGTAGCTGGGATTACAGGCACCTGCCACCATGCCCCACTAATTTTTGTATTTTTAGTAGAGATGTGGTTTCACCATGTTGCCAGGCTGGTCCCAAATTCCTGACCTCAGGTGATCTGCTGGCCTTGCCTGGCAAAGTGCTGGGATTACAGGCATGAGCAACCGTGCCCAGCCTCAGCATATATATACACATACATATATACACATATACGTATATATACATTTATATACATATACATGTATATACGTATATATACACATATATACATAGTTGCTTCTGAGCTCTCTGTTTCACTCCACTGTATATCCCCACTCCAAAGCCAGCACATATTTTTGACCTAGGATCTGAAGTATGTGTTTATTATATTTGCTTGATTCATAGGTGACCTATGTTAAAGAAATAGTCCACTGTGGGCACTCAATGAATATTGTTTAAATAAGTGACGCTTGGAAGAAGAGGAAAGGAAACTGATATTTATTTAGTCAATGTGTTTTGCTAGAAACTTTATATACCTTAACTAATTTATTACTCCCAATAGCTTTCTGGGAATTTGTTGTTGCCTTTTATAGAGTTGGAAAGTGAAGCTTGTAGAGGGTCCGGAGAGTAGATGATAGCAGCACATAAACCTAGTTCTTTTTCAATTTAAAAGACCACAGTGTTCTTTTACTAGACCTCATAGCTTGCACATTGTAAAATTATCACTAAATTCTTATTACTACGAGCATATTTTAAAAATAAAAGCTCTTTCAAATATCAAAAAAATTCTAGATTCAGTTTGACAACAATTACCACGCAAACACCAATTTCTATCACCCAGTTAGGAACAGAACAAATTAACTCCTCATATATTCATTTCCATTTATTCTGCTTGTATTTAGTTGTAGTTCATTCTTACACAAATAAAAATAGGTGAAAGATTTGGAAAAAAAAAAAAAAGAAACCAAAATTGTGCTGAACTTCAGCAGTCATCAATATAGTACAAATTAAGACAACAATAAAAGACACTATTCTCTAACCAAACTGGCAAAATTTATAACTCCAGTAATACCAAGAACTGGCAGTAAGAACTCTCACACACTGTTCATGGGAGTAAAAACTGGTATAACTACTTTGGAAAATAGCATCACATTATTCACAAAAGTTGAAAATGGATAAACTCTACAATTCAACAATTCTACTTCCAGGTATATTTAGTCCAGAAAAATTAATGCATTTGTGCACCAAGATACATGACCAAAATGTTCACATCAGCATAATTCACCACTACCCCAAACTGTAGATAGGCCATATAAATGAACATGAAAAAATAGACTGGACAATTAAATTTTGTATTTTCTATTGGGTTATCTGTTTTTTTCTTACTGTTTTCTAGAAAGTTTAAAATATACACATACACACACACATGTGTGTATATATAGACACATAAATATGCACACACATGTGTATATGCATATGTATATACAATAACTTTTTCTCCTAATTAAATATGCTACAAATATCCTATCTATCCCCCTACACACTTTGTGAAATAATGACAGACTAACAACTGAGAAATTCCATGTTATGAAGAGGAGGCAGAATTCTTGGGCTTGAATCTAGATACCCGATTGGTGAGATCCTACAGAAATTTTTCTGTAAAAGTATGATTTCTCTATAGGGATGCAATTACTCTCAAAGGCCCAGTCTCTTCACCTTGTTTGATGACAAGAAGTTCCAATTGCCTGTAGAAGTAACCAACTGAGGCATTAATGGTTCACCCTCTTCTAATCTGAAAGGCCAACTTTCCTACAAGCTCCTGCCAACATGCCATCTGCAATCCCACCTCCATACCTGAGTTCAGATGGTTGCTTAGGAACTCCCCATTCAGCTCTGCTTATAATATTATTACCAACAGCAACACTATAGTTCAAAAGAAGGTAGCAATTTTGAAGATGCTTTCTCACCCATTATCTCATTTAGCCTGCAAAACACCCTAAGGAAGGTATGGCTGGTGCTATTGTCTTCACTTTGAAGGTAAGAAAATTAGCTCAGAGATACGTGGCTTATACCAGCTTCACCATTGGCAACTGGCAGAGTTGTGACTAGAAAGTAAGATTGGAATCTTGGAATTCTGGGTTCCATCCACATTATTCTTTCAGAGTTTGGCTCACGTCTCACATCCTCTGAGGATCTTCCTCTGCCCATAGGATTCTTTTTTGCCCCTGATGAGTTCTAATTACTATTTTCTAGACTACTCATCTGATAATGGCCACAAATGCCTTTGAACTATCATCTACCTAGAGGTATGTCCTCTGTTCCACCACGTTATTTTTAAGTTGCTCCTGAAGCAGGAACAATATTGAATATCAACTGGTTTCTTCATCAACTTCACACCATGCCTTTTCTGCAGCTTGTGTCTAGTTAACATTGGTTGAGGCTTGGCTATCACTGTCGGCTGTGGCACTCAAAGAGCCAACTCTATCAGACTGAAAACAAATATGCCCTGATCCATTCATGCTCTGGAATACTGGGAAAATTCCTGTTGGTAAAGTTATTGAACATTGAGCCATTAACCTCAAGGTGCATTACATCAGTAAACATATATGCAGAGGGCTTTACTTTGTGGAAGTAGGAATTACATCTTACAGTCTTACTTATTTGTATTCTTCAGAGTGCCTTCCACATGGCAAGGACTCATCATGAAAGAGTGTAAGCGAGTCACACATTAAGTAAGACCTCCATTGAAATTTAGTAACATACATGGTGACTTATTTTTTCAGAGTCTTGGTCAGGGAAGGCAAAAACTCAGTTTCATACCTCGGTTCCTCTTTTTAACAGTAGACAGGTAAGTTAACTTCTCAAAGCTTTGGTTTCCTCTACTGCAAAACTGAAGCACAAATAACTATATCATGGTGAACAAATGAAGGTAAAAATATAAAATGTCTTTTTATACAACAAGTACTTTATAAAATATGAAAAAGTGTCAAACAAGATTTGGTTCTTTGTGAGTTTAAGCAAGTTAAACTGTAAAAATAGGGGTTTTTAATTGCAAAATGAGAGGATTGGTTTAGATTATTTTTAAATTCTTTCTTTGGCTAAAGAGTCTATGACTCTGCAATTCCAGCTTCAGTTGCCAAGGAATCTAATATTTTAATTTTCCATTCCCAATACATAAACCTCAACAAATGCTCTAATGTACAAAGGGAACATCCTATTTAGAATAATTCAATCATAATCCATTTGTAAAAGAATAATCTATCCTGATATAAATAACTGCCCTGATTTATGAGTTTTCACATTCTCTTTTGAACATTTCAGGTGGGAAGTCCTTGCGCCTTTATCGCACTGTATTGGGCGGCAGGCCCTACACACAGGGTCTCTCATTCATCAGACAATTCCTGCAGGGAGAGAGTGGGTGTTGTTATTAACCAAATGGGCATTTACTCTCCATTTGACAGATTTCCTATGTGGAAGGGAAGAGCTCCTCACAGTAATGTATACTCTGTGAATTGATGTCTTGCTGGCGACAAGACATCTCCTTCTGAGTAGCTTCTATAAATGAATACCCGTGTAATGTCAGTTTGAAATGTAGAGCTGGGAACTTGGAGGGCAGAAAGTTAAACAAGGAATGAAAATAAAAGCTTGGACTTGGATGGGGCGAGCTTCACCTGGCTGTCCTTGGACTTCCCATTTTTGCTCAGGCATCTCAAGAGCCAACATGAGAAGTCCAGGGACAGCTAAGTGAAGAAAGAGCTAGTATAGGAATCTCAATGGTATGAAATACACGTTCATTATGATGGGCACATTCACATACTTAATATCATATTACCTTCACACTTTATCCTGTACATTGGGTTCGGTGAGACTAAATGACTTTCTTGAGGTCATACAACTGATAAGAACAGTTAGAATTTTCATCCAGCTTTTGATAGTACTCTTTTATACCTATTTACAGTCAGATGGAACACTTGTTTGAGGTGATTTCAACATAAAATATAAATATGTAGACATTGGGCCCTTAACTCTTAGGAGACCCACATGTTCCTGCTAAACTGAGGTATAGAGGCATAAAGAAATGTGTCCATGAGAATGATAAAATAGACTTTGGGGTCTCGATGGGGGAAGGTTGGGAGAGAGGTGAGGAATAAAAGACTATATATTGGGCACACTGCTCGGGTGATGGGCACACTAAAATCTCAGAAACCACCACTAAATGATTTATGCCTGTAACCAAAAACAACCTGTACCCCCCAAAACTAATGAAATAAAAATAAAAATTATAAAAGAAAGAAACATGCCCAGATACACATGTTAATATATACTGTAATAGTTATCATATATAGACTCTAGATTTTAATTTTTTTTTAGAGATCTAAATGGCCTAGTGGTGAGGAAAGTTCCTGCTTGGGCTGGGCATAGGAAGAAGATGGGAAAGAAAAAGAGGAGAAGGATAAAAGGAAGTAAAGAAGGAGGAGCAGGAAGAGGAGGGAAAAAAGTCAATTATATCAAGTAGGGAAAATGTGTAGGTGAGATTGGAATGCACTCAGTGCTTGGATAGCTACTTCCTAGGCTCTTCTCCAAATGCAGATACTCTTGAGCTCTGTAGCTTTCAATGAGAAAGATTCCCGTATACAGTGGATCCTGGCCTGTAAAGGCTGTTCTTCCTCGCGTGTTGCTGGATGGGCCTCATTGCTAAAGAAGAGGGGAGGGAGGGGGCTGAATGGGGGAAGTATAGGTTGTCCAGGCCTTAGGCTCAGAAGCTCCTGATCTTTTCAGGTGATGGCAACCATGTGCTAGAGAAAGATATTCTCGTGTTTCTCATGTTCCATAACTCCTTCTTTGCAATTTTCCCTGGAAGGCTTATGATTTATCCTCCTCAGACAGAGGCTGCCCTGTACATAATGGAGCCCAATAATCTCAAAACTAAATTGGCATTTTAAGCCAACTGAGTTAGCCAACCAAGATTTCTGGTTTTCATCTATAAAGTTAAAATTAATTTGTGGGTTTTTTTGGGGAGACTTTGAAATCATGACCTATTGTGGTGACTTAGATTAATTGCAGTTATAAACACCATCAAGCAGTTGATATGTGAAAAGTGAAATTAATCACCACTCCCCTCCCACGCACACACATTCGCTCACACCATTTAGCACATGAAACAAGTCCTGAAGGTGGACTAGCACTGTGCGTCATCGTGCTGTTCCTAAGAAGTAAATTTCCAGGCAGGCTTTTTTATTCTTGTAGCATCTAATTACAGAACACTGGAATGCAATGGAGACCCAGAGGTGAGCTGAATTATTGAAAAAATAAAAGCAAAGACAGTCCAGAAAGCTATTACGCATCTTCATAATAGATTCGCCAAACTTAAGGGTGCCAAGAAATGCAAGCATTTGATTCAGAAAACAAATATATTTTTTTAGAGCTCTAGGGAAAATTGTTTTTTTTCTCTAAACCTTCTGGAAATTTTGGTAATTATGTTAGACAGAGACAAGAAACATAGAAGATAGTGTAGGCTCTCCGAAGGAAGTTATATTTAGTCAGGTTCAAATTTAACTAATTCATCTATTAAAGCATTTCCATACTTATGTATACAACAAGGTGTATTGTTTCCCCAACGCTTTAGCAAAAGGGAATGGAAATTGCAAAGGCACATGACTAGCAAGTAGGGTAGGAATATGGGTAGAGAAGGGAGAGTAGAGAGTTGGAAAGATGTAATCTTCAGTCACCTGACTCGATCTAGTGCCTTGTCCTTTAAATTACAACTTCCTCTGAAATATCATTTAAAATATTGAACCATCCTTTGTCTACATTAGGAAGTCCAACTTTCAAACTCACAGAACAAAGGAATAAAAAACAATACTGCATGTTCAGTTGATCAATATTATAAATGAAGGCGAAATCTTTATACCAAGTTTAATAGTGAATGAAAATCCTTGCAATTAAAAATAGGATGAGGAAAATTCAGTACATTCAGTTATATCCTTCAATCTTCTGCTTTAAAACACATCAAGAAACTAAAGCAAGAAAAGCTCAACTGTCCCATGCTGCTGTTCACTAAATATACGATTATCTTTCTAAGTAAGACTTTTCAACGTGCTGCTTTTTACATCTTCTAATAGCAGAAGTAACCGCTGTTCTTGGGGAAGAAAGAACTGAAACCAGCCAAACATTAAAAGTCATGATGGCATTTAGGTGTGAGAGAAAGTTTATCCCTTAATTGCTTGCCTACTTCCCATTCACACTTAATATTGGGGGTAAAGTTTGTTGAGTATTTTCCAGAGAGCACTTTTCACTTCTTTGTTCCTAAGACTGTAGATCAAGGGATTCAGCATGGGAATCACCACTGTGTAAAACACAGAGGCTATTTTGTCTGTGTCCATGGACTGGCTGGAGTTGGGCTGTAAGTACATGAAGATGATTGTGCCATAGAAGATGGACACAGCAGTGAGATGGGAAGCACAGGTGGAGAAGACTTTCTTCCGCCCTTCAGCAGAACACATCCTTTGAATGGTGATGCATATGAAGAAGTAAGAAATGAGGATGACCAGGAGGGTGAAAAAGACGTTGAAGCCCACCACAAAGAAGACCACCAACTTGCTGATGCGCGTGTCAGAGCATGAGAGAGCCAGGAGTGGGGGAATGTCACAGAAGAAATTATTAATCTCATTAGAACCACAGAAGGAGAGTCTGAAGGTGCCTGCTGCATGGATAGAGGCATTGAGGAAGCCAGAGACATAGGAACCAGTAGCAAGGAGAGCACACATACCTGCTGTCATGATGGTGGTGTAATGAAGAGGCCTACATACCGCTGCATGGCGGTCATAGGCCATGGAGGCCAGGAGGTAGCACTCAACAGTGGCAAACCCCACAAAGAAGAAGAACTGAGCTGCACATCCATTGTAGGAGATGGCCTTGTCCCCTGACTGCAATGCAGCCACCGTTTTGGGGGCTACAGCTGATGAGTAACCCAAGTCTACAAAGGAGAGGTTACTGAGGAAAAAGTACATTGGAGTGTGGAGATGGGAGTCTGAGTGGATGATCACCATCATTCCTCCATTCCCAAGCAGGGTTATGAGGTAGATGAATAAAAATGCCAGGAGGAGGAGTATCTGAAGATTGGGGTTATCTGTTAATCCCAAGAGGATAAACTCTGTCACTTCTGTTCTATTCTCCATTGTGGTCAACTTGAATTAGCCTGGTGATTAAAGAAGAGGCATCAACCAAATTCAAATGAAAGTATGAGAAGGGATGATGGGATGATAAAAAAGGAGAAAACTAATGTATAGAGAGAACGCACTGTGTGTAAGACTCATGCTAGAACCCTCTGTTATATTATAGCTTTTAATTCATATGAGATAGGTGCTATTATGACCATCTTACAGACAAGAAAGTTAAGGCTCAGGGAGCTGAATATTGAGCAAGATAGTCTATTTAACAGTCACAATCAAAGTTCACCCCTTTATATTTCTGAATCCAAAGTCCATACATTCATCTTGAATTCTTTAACATATTTACATGATATAAATACAAATTATGATATGAATATAAGATTGTATGCATTTAATTATTAAAAATAAAAACATCCATCACTCAATGTCTTCCACATTCTACTTCCAATAGTATAGCCTCACTAAAGATTTTCTAAATTTATTTTTCCTTAAAACAACACAAGTTTATTCTCTCAAAGTTCAGGAGGCCAGAAGTCTCAAATCAGTTTCACTGGGCCAAAATCAAGGTGTTGGCAGGACAAGGTGGTGGTGCCCTCAAGGTCTGTTTGATACTAAATCCAAAGATCTTAACCACAACTTTTGAAGCCTTTATAAATTAATCCCTCAACAGTAGTTCAACTGAAAGGGAGTATGGTATATTTAAATATGAGGATGTATTTATATATATATTTAATATGGAACTACAAATTTGATATATACAAATGTTTTTGTGTATCTGTGTATATGCATATGTCTTTTTTCACCCCTTATCAGAAGTCTGTTGTAGACCCTAAATACAGTTAAGTCCTCCTTTCTCTGCCTCCTCAAAGCACTTGAGTCTTAGCTGATTGTTGTACAATTAGTTGGGCAACCACTCACTCTTCGCCTAGCTCTAAGCCCCTTGGGACGGTAACTGTCTTCATCCTCTCTGGTCCACCCACCTTATCATGGCCCCTCACGCACATATATAAATATTTGGTGAATCGAACGGAACATCAATAGGAAAGTATAGAAACATTTTTCACGCTCTTTAATTCCACAACAAACCGCCTATTGTCCTCTTGTCTACCAGACTTGTGCTTTGGGCCAAAATATTAGCTTAGACTTGTCGTATGAAAAATATTCAGGAGTAACAGTGAGTTTGCAGCTGGTCAGGCCTGGAGACAGGCTTGTGTCCTCATTTGAGAGCACTCTTTCTCTCCTATTTTTGTTCCTCAACCTCAGGTGTTCACAGGCTTTCCCCACTCCTAGTAGCAGAGTGAGTGGGAGCAGGCTCAGAAGAAATGAGGGAGAAAATGTTAGAAGAGAGGAGGAAAAAGGAGAAAACAGGAATTAAAGGAGAAAGATGCTTCAACTCTGCTGGACTTTCGCTTACCTTGAAGAGTAACAGCAGCCATTCGATTGGTGACACAAAAAGAAGGGGATAAGGTAGCTTGTCATTTCTGGATGACCACTACACACACACGATGTGGCTAGTTTCATAAGAACTGGCTCAGTCAGCTTGGTACATTACTATCCAGTAATGTACCAATTGACTTTCTGACCAGTAGCACTTTCCATTATATTTATCCAGGCTTTTTGACTTTTCTTTTGACTTCTGACATGTGTGTATACTCTCTAATTTTAGCAGACACAATATCCTGTAATCTATGACAGGCAGTGTTCTGATCTTACATATTTGGAAACAGAAGGATGTGGTGCCCCTCGAGGTCACATAACTACTTAACTGTAAAATCTGTACAATTCCAGAGCCTGATTTTTCAGCCTTAGCATTACTGACATTATGAGCTAGACAGTTCTTTGGTTCAGGGTGTGGTGGGCAAGAAGGAGTGCTGTCCTGTGCATTGTAAGATATTTAGCAGTTTCCCTGCTAAATTAGATTCTAGTAACACCACTACCTCCCATTTGTAACAGTCAAAAATGTCTCCAAATGTTGCCAAATGTCTCCTGAAGGGTAACAGTCCCCTGATTGAGAACCGCTGTTCTCGAGTTTATAAAAAACAGTGGTTCTAAAGTTTATAAAACTCTTTTTGCATTCACTTCTTAATTATTGCATGACTAGATAGAGAGAGACAGCAGACATAGACATGAAGAAACTGAGGCTCAGTGAGGTGAAGCGACTGGTTTAAAGTCTAGAACTCTGGCCAAATACTGCTGCTTATTGGCAGAGGGACCCCAGGAAGGGATAACTGCGTGCTAAGTACTGTGGTCCTTTGACTAAAGAGATATTAGCCCTCCCATATCGTAAACCAACCTTTTCCCAGACACAAGGTAGGATGAAAACCTGGAAAAACTCCAAGAATAAAATTCAGCTGACTTAGGGTGGATTCTGAATATTTTTCCAAAATATCTTCTCGAATGCTTATTAGATCAATTTCCTTGGTTAATATTGACCACAGGAGTCTATTCACTTAAGCTATAGGTTCAGTTTTTAAAAGCCATTACACACCCCCCACACACCATATTGAACTGCCGCTGACTGCCATCTTCATCTATCAGCAATTAATCTTCAAGGTACTTTCCGTGTTCCCTTGATGGGCAACCCTTTCTATTACGCATTGCAGTCTCTGTTAATAAATGTGTTGAGATCCAGTGCAGCAAGGAGAAATCTGGAGTCAGTGCCGAGAGAAAAGGCCTCATTTACCCAGCACCAACCCTGGGAGGCTGCAAGGCCTGAATCCAAATCCTGCCACTGCCGCTGCTATATCTCCTCCCACTCAACTCCTGCAAAACCCAGGCTTTTCTGCATGGGCCTAAAATAAATATCAGAAGGAGTCTTGAAAGAGAAAAAATATCTTTAAAATATCTAAGGTTGAATACTGAAATACCTAAGGTTGAAATATTAAGTCAAAAACTGAAAAAGCATTAAAATTTAAGAAATTATTATTGTTATAAAGAGATAAGGAGAAGTCTAAGCCATTAAGATAGCTTGGAAATAAAAAGTTCCATCAAAATTGCTTCTAAAGGGGTTTGAAGCATCACCCCCAGTCATAACAGCCCTGTTTGGGGAGTTCTAAAGAAGATTCTCAATGGAATAAATTCCATAAGGGAAGAGACAAGGCCTATATTGTTTGTCAGTGTTTTGTGCATTATTATCCACTACCTACACTCGAGGCAGCCACACAGTAGAGTCAACTATTTGTCAAGTGGATGAGTGAATTAGAATCTCAGCAGTTGAGTTAGAATAAGAGCTTTAATGCTTACTTGCTGTGGGACTGTAGGCAAGTCAATCTTCCTTTATAGACAGAAGATAAAGTAAGATAAAATATAAGAAAATTCAGCCAGTGTGTGACCTCTAGCAGGTGCTCCATAGAAGCTAATCAATCAATCTTTTTATTAAACTGTAGGCCAATCGTGTGAAGTTATTTCCCAGGTTTTGTTAACACCAGTTGGTAGCAACACCCCATCTAGCAATGACTATGGCAATGGCTGTCTAATTAAAGGTAACCCAGAATTACTTATGGGAAACTTCTGTCTCTATTCTTGTGAAATGTAGCAGAGGAGGTTGGGGGAAATTGAATGAAGAGTCTTTTTATATACCTACTTCCGAGCCTCTTTTTTTTTTTTAGACGAACCCGTTATTTCTACCTACCGTGTGAAGAATACTGCTTTTTAAAAAGGTCGGGGAAAACATACCTATGTCCTTGGGAATTATGAGATCTCAATTCAGAACTGCTTCAACATTGGACTTTTTGAAGTCTGAAAAAGAAAAGAAAAGAAGAGCTGTTGGTCTCTGAGGACCTTGGATTTCAAATAGTGAAAGATTTCCTGAGGCTATGTGATAAAAGTGTAAAGGCAGTTCAGCTGCCGCTGCAGTTTGCTTGAGACTGTAAGTGAGCCATACCAAACTGTGTGAAAAGTCTGAGATCAGCTAGAAACTAGTGCCTATGTAGATCTGGGAGCCTCTGAAGGGGGGTTCCCTAAGGTCTCAATTCCAATCCAAGACTCAGCAACATACAAACAAGCAATCAAAACACCACTTTCCTGAGGGAACTGAAACATTACTATGATATGGAGGCACCTCGAAGATCCCTTAGGGGACACAGGGGAGTCCTGGTTCTTCTAGTCACAGGCTAAGATTATTGATGAGCAAATTCTGTCAAAAAATGCTTTCAAAGGAGCTTGAGGATCCAGCCACTGCGCACTCAGCCCACAGATTTCCTGTGATTATTGCAAGTTGGCCCTTTGGGGAGAAATTTTCAAAATGTCAGATTATAAATGATAAATTTTATCAGAATCTCCATTTTCCCAAACCCAGTTCTGTCTACAGAACTCAAAGTTTCAAAGAGCTCTGTGAATCAAAACATTTCCAGGAATTTTTTTCCCAATCAACCTGGTTTTAAATGAATTTTAACATGGTGCCTACAAGAAGCGAAGGATTTCTGTATTTTGGCTTCTGATAAATTTATATGTATATAATATATTTATATAAAATATAATATAGCTTCCTATGTTTCAAGCCCTTGGTTCAGTATATATTTGTATGTGTTATTTCACTTAATGTTCTTATAACTCTATGAGAAATATATTATCTTTTCAATTTACAGATGTGAAAACTTCTGTATATACCTAGCACTTAGATCTTTCTCTAATATTATTCTCTAATAAAAGAAACCAGGGCTCCTTCGAGAAAAGGCTGGTTCTAGCACTGGAGCCGGGATTATACCAGAGAAGCCTGGAGCATCTTGTAGTTCCAGAAAGTGAGGAAATGCTCAAGTCTGTCTGACCCAAATTCTATATATTTTTACACTGTGCTTTACTGCTTCTCTTGGGAATAAATGTGGAAAAGCAGAGATGTTCTCGGAATCTAGGAAACAATATTTCTCTTAAGTTCTCACAAATGCATGTTCCACTACAGTCAGTTACAAAAGTAGAGCTTATTTACTCACTTTTTTCTTTGCTCTCATGAAAACATTTCCAAGAAAAAGCCCCCTGTTAGAAAAATTATTTTTAACAAAAGAAGACATATAAAGTGGCCAAGCAAGTGGAAAGCTAGGTGATAGGAGTCCAAGGATATTTTTGCACACTGTTGGAATTTTGTAGCATCTAATCACCTAACCCACATGTCCAACTCTGAAGACTTAGGTTATTTCCTCATTATTTAGTTGACCAATATAACAACCAAGGAAAAAACTAGAGAAAGAAAGAGGGAAAAATGGCTGAAGACAGATAAAGAGAGAAAGCAAAGAAATGAAGGAAGGAAGGGGAGGGAAGAGAAGAGGAAGAGAGGGAGAGGAAGAAGATGAGGAATGAAGAGAAAACATCACCTGTAGGATCAAGACTCTAACAACTGAGACAATCTAGCCTATATATCTGGCTTTATAAAGCAATTTAGTACTCTCCTTTATCAGTGTTTAATATTCTAAAAAATTAAACAGATAAAAATGAAGACTATTAACATGGTGAAGTGAGGTGGTTCAGGGTTTTGGCAAGTAAGAGGCCTAGAATCAGCCACTTATGAATGGATAACAGATGAATCATTAATCTTTTTGAACCTCATCATTTTTTCATGGCACCAAATATATCCTCTTTCTTTTCCCTCCAAAGACTCTTAATTCCTGGTAAATACTTATGCTTTTCCACTTTGATGTCTCCAGCGTCTTCACTGTTTGGTCTCCTCACAAGATCAGTTTGACTCTTCACCTCCAAATAGTTACACCCTGGGGTTTTAGAAAAACTAAAAGGCAGAAAAGGGCCAATTCTGAATTTTTGATTAGTTCAAGGCCAGATACAAGGCTCTGTCTATCCATATTTGAGTTAATGCTGCCACCTTGAGGCCTTCCCAAGCTTTTCACCCGATGAGCCGTTCCCAGTGGTGGGGCTGGGAAAATGAAAACTTGTCTTCCTTGCCGCAATGATCAGTAAGTTCATACAGGAACAATGCTTTGGAATTACAGGAAGAATCAAGAAACCACCCATCTGCTTAAAAGGTTAATTTCATGGCCACATAGAATGTTAGCACCTCTTAGGACCTTGGAGATCACCTAGGTGTTAAGGTACACCAGGCACCACAGCCCACAGGTGACAATTACAGTCCTAGAGCCAAATGTATGGGTTCAAATCCCAGTTCTCCCTTCTAGTTCCTGGAGGGGCTCTTGCAAGTCACTTAGGCTCTCCATTCCTCTCTTTCTCATTATGGGACTGTTGAGAATTAAAGTTAATCAACATAAGGTACAAATAAACTTTGGAGATACTGGGAGTTTGGTTTCAGACTACTCCAATAAAATGAATATCACAATAGAGCAAGTCATGCAAATTTTTTGCTTCCTAGTGTATATAAAAAGCTATGTTTACACTATACTGGGTCTACTAGCATTATGTCCAAAAAATGTACATAATTTAAAATACTTTATTGCTAAAAAATGATGATGATCACCTGAGCCTTCAGTAAGTTGTAATTTTTTCTTTTGCTGGTGGGCAGCCTTGATGGCTGCTGACTCATCAGGATGATGCTTGCTGAAGGTTGGGGTGGCTGTGGCAATCTCCTAAAATAAAACAACAATGAAGATTGCTGCATCGATTGACTGACTTTCTTTTCTCTCTTTTTTTCCTTTTTTCTTTTCTTTCTTTTTCTTTTTTTTTTTTTTTTTTTTTTTTTGAGACAGAGTCTCTCTCTGTAGCCCAGACTGGAGGGCAGTGGTGTGATCTTGACTCACTGCAACCTCCACCTCCCAGGTTCAAGTGATTCTCATACCTTAGCCCCCTGAGTAGCTGGGATTACCGACACACGCCACCAGGCCTGGCTAGTTTTTGTATTTTTAGTAGAGACGGGGTTTCACCATGTTTGCTAGGCTGGTCTGGAACTCCTGACCTCAAGTGATCCACCCACTTCGGCCTCCCAAAGTGCTAGGATTACAAGCGTGAGCCATTGTGCCTGGTTGATTGACTTTCTTTCATGAAAAATTCCTCTGTAGCATGAACTGTTGTTGATAGCATTTTATCTATAGTAGAACTTCTTTCAAAATTGTATTAAGTCCTCTCAAACCTTGTCAGTGCTTTATCAAATAATTTTATGGAATATTTGAAATCCTTTGTTGTCATTTCAACAATGTTTACAGCCTTTCCCCCCAGAGCAGATTCTATCTCAAGAAACCACTTTATTTTCTCATTCATAAGAAACAATTCCTCATCTGTTCAAGTTTTGTCATGAGATTGCAGCAATTCAGTTACATCTTCAGGCTTTACTTCTAATTCTAGTTCTCTTGCTATTTCCACCACATCCACAGTTACTCCCTCCACTGAGGTCTTGAACCCTTCAAAGTCATCCACGAGAGTTGAAATCAATTTCTTCCAAACTCTTGTTAATGTTAATAACATGAACTCATGAGTCACAAATGTTCTTAGTGGTATCTAGAATGGTGAATCCTTCCAGAGGTTTTCAATTGACTTCACCCAGATCCATCAGAGGAATCACAATCTATTGCAGTTATAGCCTTACAAAATGCATTTTCTAAACAATAAGACTTGAAAGTCAAAATTACTCCTTGAACCATGGGCTGCAAAATGGATATTGTATTACCAGGCATGAAAACCACATTAATCTCTTTGTCCATCTCCATAAAAGCTTTAGGTGACTAGGTACATTGTCAATGAGCAGTAATATTTTGAAAAAAAAATATTTTTTTCTAAGTAGTAGGTCTCAATAGTGAGTTTAAAATATTCAATAAACCATGCTATAATCTAGTCTTTTCCGTTTATAGAGCACATGCAGAGTATATTTAGCATAATTCTTAAGGGTGTTAGAATTTGCAAAATGATAAATGAACATTGGCTTCAATTTAAACTCACCAGCTTCATTAGCCCCTAACAACAGAGTCAGCCTGTTTGTGGAAGCTTTGAAGTCAGGCATCAATTTCTCCTTTCTAGCTATGAAAGTCCTAGATGGCATTTCTTTCAATATAACGGTGTTTTGTCTGCATTAACAATTTATTGTGAGGCTGGGCACGGTGGCTCATGCCTGTAATTCTAGTATTTTGGGATGCTGAGGTGGGAGGGTCACCTGAGGTTAGGAGTTCGAGACCAGCCTGGGCAACATGATGAAATCCTGTCCCTTTCAAAAAAAAAAAAAAAGCAAAAGGAAAAGAAAAATTAGCTGGGTATGATGGCTTACAACTGTAATCCCAGCTACTCAGGAGGCTGAGGCATGAGAATCACTTGAATCCGGGAGGCGAAGGCTTCAGTGAGCCAAGATCTCACCATGGCACTCCAGCCTGGGTGACAGAGGGAGACTCTATCTCAAAATATATATATATATATATATAGTTTAGTGTAGTGACTTCCATCAGTTATCTTAGCTAAATCTTCTGGATAACTTGGTGTAGTTTCTACATTAGCACTTGCTGCTTCACTTTGCACTTTTAGGTTCTAGAGATGGCTTCTTTTCTTAAACTTCATGAACCAACCTCTGCTAGTTTCCAGTTTTTCTTCTGCAGCTTCCTTAACTTCCTCAGCCTTCACATAATTGAAGAGAGTTAGGGCCTTGCTCTATTAGGCTTTGACTTAAGGAAATCTTGTGGCTGGTTTGATCTTCTATCTAATATTTTCTCTGAATCAGCAATAAGGATATTTCACTTTATTATCATTCAATTCTTTGCTGGAGTAGCACTTTTAATTTCCTTCAACAACTTTTTATTTGCTTTCTCAACTGGGACAATTGTTTGACACAAGAAGCCTAGCTTTTGCCCTGTCTCAGCTTTTGACATGCCTTCTTCACTGAGTTGAATCATTTCTAGCTTTTGATTTAAAGTGAGAGATCTGCAACTCTTCCTTTCTATTGAACATTTCGACTCCATGTTAGGCTTATTAATTGACCTAATTTCAATGCTTCATGACTTTCAGACTTATTTCTACCCATCAGTTTCTCAGAATTTTCTGAGTGTCTGCAGAATCCGCAGCCCCACTCAGGTAAATGCACTCTCTATGGATGTGTTTTCCTTCATCTCCTTTACCAAATCAAGGCCATCTAATATTAACTTTGCCACAATCTCTCCATCTAAATCCATCCTATCCTGCTCTGCCTTCCTACCTCAGAATTTCCCCCTCTTCTGTAGCAGGCTGCCCCCTTCATCTATGCCATTGATTCATCTCTACTTACTTTGGTGAGACTGTACTGTGGAAATTACTCCTGTCCCTCCACCCTCCCTTACTCATTCCTACCCCATTTGTCCACAGACATTCTAAAGTTACCCATCCCTTCCCCCAAAATGCTCAAGAATCTTTATCCCATCCTAATATACTCTTGTGCTATACGAGCATCCTTCCTTCTACCATCGAAATGATCAAAAGTGGTCCACAGCATCTTCCATTCTCTCCTAATCCACTGCATTGTAGCTTCAACTGTTTCTACTCCATTATGTTGAAATAATATTTTTTCTTTGGTTTATTTATATTATTTTTAATTGACAAATCATAGTTGTATTACATTTATGGAGTATGATGTGATGTTTTGATATGGATATACAATGTGGAGTAATTAAATCAAGCTAATATAGTCATCACCTCTTGACGTTTTTTTGTTTTTTATTTTTTAATTTTTTGAGATGGAGTCTCACTCTGTCGCCCAGGCTGGAGTGCAGTGTCGCGATCTCGGCTCACTGCAAGCTCTGCCTCCCGGATTCACGCCACTCTCAGGCCTCAGCCTCCCTAGTAGCTGGGACTACAGGCGCCCGCCACCATTCCCAGCCAATTTTTTGTATTTTTAGTAGAGACAGGGTTTCACCATGTTAGCCGAAATGGTCTCAATCCCTGACCTCATGATCCGCCCGTCTCGGCCTCCCAAAGTGCTGGGATTACAGGCGTGAGCCACCGTGCCAGCCTTGACATTATTTTGTGGTGATACATTTGAAATTTACTCTGTAAGTTATTTTGACATGTTATTATTGACTATAGTCACCCTGATGTGCCATAAATCTCAACACTTATTTCTCTTGTCTAGCTGAAACAAGATTCTTAAAGGTTGCTCCAAGACTAGCTTCACAGATGTGCAAAACAGTACAGTCGCACAAGACTCTGTGCTCAGAAAAGTCCCACCCTTGGGGACTAACATCTTGTGATTGGCATATTCAAATTATTTAAAATGTTATCTTTGAATTTGCATTTTGTAGGTAAAGTCCAATGGGACAATGGAGCAAACACAGAAAACTTGGAACCCCAGCTCGTGCGTGGTCACACATTCTGCTGCCTCCCATTCTCCCCTCAATCCACTGCATTCAACACCGTTGATGACTGTTGCCTACAAGATGATGTCCCGCTTCCCAAGCCTGACATTCAAAGCACTCTAACCCTGAATAGTTTTTCCAGTTTTTATTTCTCTTGATAGCCACCAAGCATCCTACTTTCTATCCACATAGACCCCAAAGTGACCATGCCTCAGTGTTTGGCACACCATGGATGCTCAATGAACGGGGTCCGTCCTTCACTCACCACACCATGTATGCTGTCCCCCTTTGATGTATTTCATGCTGTTCCCTCAGTTTGGAATGCCCTAGTTTTATTTATTTATTTTTTTAATCACTTTTACTTGTAGGTTCAAATTAATGCTATCTCCAAAGTGAAGTTTTTCTCTGATGTTTTAAACAATTATGTGTGTCCTATTTATAACTTTTTTTTCAAAATGCCTTGTGTTATTTTCTCCTGTATATTATGTCTCCTTTTGTTTCTTTTCCCAGAACCCAATACTTTAGCTTCTCCCACACCTATGTTCCTACCTATTACACAATCCTGTCCAGAAACTATCTTGTATGGACAAACTCATATTAGGGACTGAATGTGGGGGTCCTTCCTGGGCTGTACATTTTCTGAAGGCAGACTATGCCTTACTCATCTTAGGTTTCTTCTGGAACCTAGAACAGTGCCTTTTGACAGTAGGACTTACTGAATTATGCAAATCCCATCTGATTCTCTATTTAATAAATTGGAGAAGGCACAGGTGTATCAATTTAGGAGCCCACCTCAGGGAAATGTATTTGTCCTAAACAAGCTAGCTTTCAGATAACTAGATGTGATAGTTTAAAGTAGCACTGTATGCTTGTCATTATGAACAAACATGGAAAATTTGTAAACTGATAAACCCTGGGGCTATTTGCTAATGAAAATAGTTTAAACCGGTGTCTTGAAATATATCTTGCTCCCATTTTTGAAAAGGAAACCGTATCTGTCAGCTATGTTACAAAACACTTGCATATGTAAACACATGGAAGATGGAACACTCTTGTTCCTAAGGATAACTCTCATCTGGGCTCCTGCCTCCATATCATCTCTATCCTTTAGAATCTGGTTTAGTTATGTCACCTTACATCTCTTAAATCACCAATATCTGCATCTCTGTGGTCTCTGTCCAGTTACATCCAAAAATCACTCTCAACTTTGACCATCTTTGGATCTAAACTTCTAATTCAACTTTCTTTTCCCTGAGTGAATGAATAAATGCTCAAAAACCAAAGGATATTTATGAAGGAACAGAACTAGTAAGTGGTAGAGCTGGGATGGAAACTCAAACCTGAAGTCAAGACCCACAACATAAAGTCTTCCCCACCTTTTAATTGCAACTCAATTACATCAGTCTCTAATAATTCATGTACTAAAAGACCACAATATTCCTGTCAGTGGGTTTGGTATTGGCTAACAGAGTACCATCCATCACCTAGCTGTTGATCAGAAGGCATATGGAATTATATCTCTGCCAAGCTGAATTATTTTATGTAATAGTGATAACAAAGACTTTCCTAGAAATTTCCCTTGGATTATAGTTAGACCTATGGCAGGCAGTGGAAAATCTTGGCCCTGGAAGACTCCTGAGCTCTTTTCTCATGGCTATGCTTCCTTGACCTGGGTGAGCTGTTTTCTATCTATGGGAAGTGGCTAACTAGATAGATTTCCTGTGCCATGGAAATCGTTCACTCTTGAGTATTACTTTGTCAATATGCTGCTACAAAGGAAGATTATGAGCTCAAACTCAAGCACTTCTAATCAGCATTTTCAATTCCATCAGCTTTCATCCCGAGCCTTAAAAAAGATTTCTAAAATCATACAAAAACAACTAAAAGCCTGCTATGGTTTCTCGGTCTCCATGGAAATGCTAGGAATGGATGTTGTGTTGACTTCTTCACACATCTCTTGGACTATTTTGTTAATGTCTTTTATGTATGGTACTTGGCAGTTTACAAAGCCCTTTCTCACTTATTATCTCAGTTAATCCCCACAACAAACCCACGTGGGAAGTATTATTACCCATGTTTAACATATTATGAAACCTAAATTTAGAGAAGATAAGTGGTTTAACCAAGGTTTACAAGTGGTAAACTCACTTACAGTTTGCAAGTGGTAAGTTCAACATTTAAATTTTGGTTTGTCTGATGCCATGGCTGCTACTCTTGCCACTATAACCAAAACTGTGTAGCCTAGAGTAGATAACTTTGGTGCCCTAGTGCCCTTGCTTGTCCCTTGAAAATTCACCTCATGGGTACTTTACATTGTTGATATACAGCCTAAAAGAAAGCATCCCCGACAAGGAATTAACAAACTTTAGTTCTGTTTCTAAATCAAGTCACCTTGACCTATTCATATAATCGACAGCTTCTTCCACAGGTAAATGGAAATAATAATCCTTGCCCACTTTCTCCCTTCTGTTATCTCCTCTACTAATACTACCTTAGATGAAACACATTAAGCTTCATAGAGCTGGGAATATTATAAAACTTTGCAAATGCATGGCTTACCACAAATTCAGCCTTGTGATTACCGGTAATGTGAAGCCCTTTGTTATGATTTTCTTCCTTTTGTTTTTTGGTTTTTTTTTTTGAGACGGAGTCTCGCCCTGTTGCCCAGGCTGAAGTGCAGTGGCGCGATCTCAGCTCACTGCAAGCTCCACCCACCTCCCGGGTTCGCGCCATTCTCCTGTCTCAGCCTCCCGAGTAGCTGGGACTACAGGCCCCCACCACCACGCCCAGCTAGTTTTTTGTATTTTTTAGTAGAGACGGGGTTTCACTGTGTTAGCCAGGATGGTCTCGATCTCCTGACCTTGTGATCTGCCCGCCTCGGCCTCCCAAAGTGCTGGGATTACAGGCGTAAGCCACCGCGCCCAGCCGATTTTCTTTCTTTTAACCTTAACCCTCGATAACTTTACCCAACAAATGGCATCAGTTCCCCACTCCTATCTGTTGGCACTTACTGCTAGGTGCGCACTGCTGCTTCCTACTCAAAGTGCCTGTGACTTAGAAGAAGGGCTTTCTTTGGCCTCAGAGTACATGCAGCTTGAGTACAAGGAAGACACAGTGGGGTGTAAGGGTTGGTGGACCACCCCTTGTACTCTACAATGAATCCCAGAAGTTCTCTAAGTATTCAGTTCCAACTTCCCAAGACAGTAACCTGTTCATTAATGCAAACTGATTTGGCCTCCTTGCCTTTTCTTTTTTGTTTGCTTGGTTTTTGGGTTTTTTTTTTTTTTTCAGGTGGAGTCTCGCTCTGTTGCCCAGGCTGAAGTGCAGTGGTGCTAGCTCGGCTCACTGCAACCTCAGCCTCCTGGGTTCAAGTGATTCCTCTGCCTCAGCCTCCCGAGTAGCTGGAACTGCAGGCCACGTGCCACCACGCCCGGCTAATTTTTTGTATTTTAGTAGAGATGGGGTTTTACTGTGTTGGTCAAGATGGTCTCGATCTCCTGACCTCGTGATCTGCCCGCCTCAGCCTCCCAAAGTGCTGGGACTACAGGCGTGAGCCACCGCGCCTGGCCCCTCCTTGCCTTTTCTTTCTCACTTCTGTCTCTCCTACCTGTACATCTAGAGATCACCTCCTAGATAGACTACACATGTCCTAGTCTCAGCGTCCACTTCTAGAAAAACCCCAAACTGTGAGACAATCCAGGATAAGTAGTAGCTTCACCAGGTAGTTTGTGTAAGGGACTGAATGACAATTCCCCCCACCCTGTCTTTCTTTTCCTCACAGGGAGTGTGTTATACGGCCCATCTTGCCTCCTTTACTGAAAGCTCTGAAAATTTCACCTTGCCCAACTCACAAATTCTCTTATATATCCTGTAACTTTCTTAAGTCCTACTTTTCCTCCCTTTCAAAATTTTCAGATTGTCTTAGGAAAATCTCCAAGTTCTTCATTTTATTTCTGAGACTCCAATATTTTCTAACTCGTGTCTGAAAATGCAAGAGCACCTAGAGACATAAAGTCATATTTTCTAAGTATTACTGAACATAATGAAAATAACCACTTCCAACCTCCAAAGCACTGAAAAGTGTCCTTACGGTCCCCCTCTCAGAATCACTATAAATGTCTTCTTTTTCCTCCTTAACTTCATATAAACCCAACTTTCTTTAAGTAGCACCTTTCAGGATGTAATGGGCTGAATGTATGTGTCATTCCAAAATATGTTGAAGGCCTAACCCCAATGTGGAAGTAAAGAGGTAATTAAGATTAAATGAAATCATAAGTGTTGGGGCCCTGATCCGTTAAGATTGGTGTCCTTACAAGAAGAGACACCAGATCTCTTGTGGTCTCTCTGTCTCTCTCCCTCTCTTTGTCCCCTCTTTTCACCCTGTGAGGACAAAGCAAGAAGGCAGCTATCTGCAAGCCAAGAAAAGAGCCCTCAATAAAGTCCAAACTTGCAGACCTTAATCTGAGACTTCTCATCTCCAGATCTGTGTGAAAATAAATTTCTGCAGTTTAAGACACCCAATTTATGGTATTTTGTTATGGCAGCTGTGCAGACTAAGACACAAGATAAATGTAAATTTATTTATCTTATAATTGTCTAATTTTTCTTTCTTTTTTGTTTGCAAGTGGGATATCAGGATGTTTTAAAACTATTTTTCACTATAAAGAGTATTGCAGTAATATCAAATATGTAATAGTTCTCTCTGGGTGATAATTAAACAAAGTAGCATGAATACCACGATTTCCAAAACAATTTTAAATCTCAGAGGATGACAACACCCTCCCAACCTTTTTCTTCACCTTTGTAATAGTGACAGATACTGCAAAATTGGACAGGAGCAAGAAGTTTGTACTCTAAATATACAAGCTACCCACAGGATGACTTCACTTTAAACTATAGAGTTTCACTGTGCTCGGGTGTAAAAAGCATCAAGAATTGATCAAACACTATTTTTGTGTATTAGTTTTCCATGATGACACACAATATATGTTCTATACCAACACTGAGTTTATTTGTTCAATGTAAACAAAAAAAGAGAGTTTATTTGCTCACATACTTTCCTAGTCTATGATTAAGATGCTGCTATGGTAGAGCTGAGTGGCTCAAAAAAAGAAAACACAGCCTCTCCATTACTCGGTTCTATGTTCCTCTGTGCTGGCCTCTTTCTCAGACAGCCTCCCCCTAAGTGATGATAAAAATATTTATCAGCAACAATGGGTTTTTATTATCACACAACTGGAATTCCAAAGAATGGGAATGTTCTTTCTGAATAAATCTAGTAAAGGTCACTGGCTTTGCTGGGTGTCACATGTCTATCCCTGATCCAATCACCTTCCTTCAGAAGAGCGAAGGAATTTTATTGGTCAGACCTGGGACTGTACCCATTTCTGAGGCTGAGGTTAAAGTCAGCCTCGCCTAAACACGTGGACCAAGAATAGGAGATGCAGTTCTTTGTGGAGAAACTAGACTATAGGGGAAAACAGCTGAGAAATTTACTCCCCTTTCATTTCATGTCCCATCCTCAATTATATCCAGTATTATTCAACACAGCATATCCAAGTTCAAAAACATTAAAATCCAAAATCAAATTCTGTAAGTTAAAGTTTAGAGAAAGTAAAGTCTTTCTGATTTATTGGTCTGTTCATTTTCAGCTTTAGGAGTTTTTCCAGTAACACCTGTGATCTGAGATATCTCTCACTAGAATTGAGGTACTTATCCCAGGAAAAATGTTATTCCCATAATACAGTATTTATTGTGATTTAATGATATCCAAAACAGGAAGGGAAGATGGATGGCTCTCAATAGGATGCCAGGAAGTCTGTGCAATTGTCCAGAATCCATGGTCTATGAACCTAAACACAGTGAGGAGACTTCCCCCCATGGAAAATCAATTCAGGCACTATACACTGACTATATCTAGGGTAGGAGAATGTCCTACATAAACTGTCTCCTTTCTTATAAATTTGAGACACCACTGCCTTCTGGCAAAGTTATAAATTTGCAACAAGTACAACCCAAGCACCAGCTTTTACCTGAGATTTCTTTCTTTTTATCCTGTGGATCCCAGTAGATTTTCATTTCCCCACCGAGCTCTGTGTTCCCAGCACTGACGTGCTGCACTGATAGTAAGTTTTACCTGGTAACACAACCTCCACAATGTTTTGGGGACAGGCAGTCTCTTTTTCAGTGTCATATTTCAGTGGCTGCCACCACTGCCTTATCGAGGACCTGCTTATGCCTAAGACACTCCCCTCTAAAGGAAGTTGCTACTCTTTCTCAGCTTGATTTCAGCTGGAAGATCTTTTCCAGGCTGCCAAACTGAAGCGGCTTTTGATGTTTCTCAGCGGTGCGCCCCTAGCGGCCCAGGAAGAGCAGTGCCTCTGCCGCATGTTCCTCAGGACACCAGCATTTCCGGGCTCTCCTCTGCCTTTGGGTTCTGTAAAGTTCTTAGACATGATCCCTCAGGATACTGACAATGCCTACTTGCTTACTTTCTACATTACCTTGAAACTCAGAAACTCCAGTATTTTCACCTTTTTTTTTTTTTTTTTTTTTTTTTGAGACGGAGTCTCGCTCTGCCGCCCAGGCTGGAGTGCAGTGGCCGGATACGAATTCTTCACATCTCCTCCACAAAGCTTTCGGGAAACTGAGTCCTGCTTCTAACTTTGGAAGTAATTCAGTCTGGTTTAAGCCAAGCTGCGGAATCCATTCCCCCAGCAAAAATTACTGGTAGGTGACCTAAGCTAGACTAGTCAGGATGAATCCCGGAACTTTTCCTTGCAAATGCTCGATAAAAGCACTCTTGCTCCCCCTACTGGTTGTGAAAAAAGAAGCATGCGCTGGCAGCCATACTACAACTCCAAGAAGAGCGCATGATAGAACTCGGATGGAAAAATAATTGTCTTTATCAAAGTATCACCTTGGAAGAGACTAGATTTACTTCAAAGAAAAACTGACCAAACTAATTGAGGGACTCCCCTTTGAGAACAGAGTGCCAACTCTAGAGCATATTCCTTTCTATATGTTTATATTCACTGGTGGAAAACCCCTGTCCTGTGAGGGTGGGTTTTATTTTTTAAACACCCTAGAAGTTACTCAAAACCAAAAGTAATTAGGTACGTGATCAATTTTAGTAATGACATTTCCAGGGTTTTTAAAAAGCAGAACTTTTTACTTGTGAGTAGTTTCCTTATTGCTAAAACACTGGTCCTGAAGTCAGTATCTCTTTTTGAGCATGTAAAACCACTTCCGTTAAATGTGGGAAGAAAATGTTTTCACTTCTTTATTGCATCTTAGTGAACTTTGGATTTTCTTTGACATTTAAAAATAGTTAAATTCTATTGAAGCCTCAAAATAGCTAATCCTTTTTAAAAAAAGTTTTAGCACCTGTACATTTTAAGGGCTAAAACTCCAAGTTTACTTTGTCAAATTGCCAGGGCAACCAAGAACAGCGCCATATTAACACCTGCGTGTGACATCGTTGACTGAAGACATTGCAAAGAGGATGTTTAAAAGTTGAATGTGTATTCTGCATAGTCTGGCGCTCTCAGACAGCCAAACAGGATAGAGGCCAGATGGTTCCATATCTGTGTGGCCTCCCACATATCTTACATGCATTTGGAGTTCCTATTTTATAGAATTAACTGTTGCCAATTCCTTGTAACTCTCAAAACCCCCTTATTATCCATTCCAACAAAGGACATAGATATAATAAAGTTTGGCAAGAAACATTTAATCCATTTCAGTTCTCCCAAGTAGTACTATTCCTCTATCAATCTAAAGACACCAAATTTTGTCCTATTTTTTAAAATACCTCCAGTGAAGGCGTTTTTGCCAGTAACTTATTTCAGAATCAAGGATTCTAAGAGTCTGGTTTTTGTTAAAGCAAATAATCACACAATTATTTTTAAGACCATGGTGAGAAATATATTGTACTGATCTTCTCAATATCTCTTTTGCAGAAAGATGAGTCCTTGTGAAGCTTACTTTTATAAAAAGTAAACTGTAGGACAATAAACTGATAGGACATAAGAAAGTCAGATTCTCTGATAACCTGGCAAGCTTTTCCACACTTTTACTTATAATATTTTGAGATGAACAAATGATTAAGAGGATTTTTTCTTTGAGGCTTGGCTTTCCTAATTCTAGATAATAATCATTTGAGATTTTACAGCATTTTTCTTCAGAAATGCTCTAAGAACAGATATCTCATTTGTCTTCAGGAGGCAAATGTAAAATTGTGTGTTTCATTTTTTACTTTAGAAATGAATTTGTGGCCAGGCATGGTGGCTCACACCTGTAATCCCAACACTTTGGGAGGTTGAGGCAGGCACATCACCTGAGGTCAGGAGTTCGAGACCAGCCTGACCAACATGGAGAAACCCCGTCTCTACTAAAAATACAAAAATTAGCAGGGCATGGTGGCACACGCCTGTAATTCCAGCTACTCGGGAGGCTGAGGCAGGAAAATTGCTTGAACCCGGGAGGTGGAAGTTGTGGTCAGCTGAGATCACACCATTGCACTCTAGCCTGGGCAACAAGAGTGAAACTCCATCTCAGAAAAAAAAAAAAGAAATGAATTTGTAATGTATCTAATGGAGAGCCAGAGTTTCTCCTTCTGTAAACACAGTAATAAAAACAATCTTAAGAAGTTTTGTCATTTTTAAAAATGATTCAATCATCTAAGTCCAGAAAATAAAATGGTTATGGGACCAAACTAAAAACAAAAATTAGTGAAAAGGAGACCCTCCTTTTAATTTCTTCCAATTAAAATTTTTAAAGTGTGCATTGGATGGAAGGAAACAAGAGAGTTGATATAATCATAACTGTACATAGTGCCTAGTATATAACACAGGAAGCACAAAGTTTATCTCCCAAACAAATATGACAATGAGTTATTGAAACCACAAGCTGGTTTATTTATCAATGATGTCAGTACTTAAAGTTGTCCAGTTAAAATCTACTTCCTCTTGAAAAACAAAAATACACTGAAGGAAGATGCAAAGAGGTAGGAGTGGTATCATGATTTCACAGCAGTGATTGTAAGACAGCGAGCCACAGGGACATGGGAAAACTTGAAAAGAGACAAGTATCAGGACCAAATTAGAGAAGATCTGAGTAGGGCCATCAGTAGAGGTGAAAATGGAGAAACCTAAGGAAACCAGTGTTGGTATGAATTATGCAAGTGGAAAATACATCTGTAGAGGGACTAGACAGAAGGACCTAAATCTAACTCCAAGTACTTGATTGGAGAAGAGAGAATGTATAGAATTAACTGTATAGAAGCCTCAAAAATAAGATTATCGGCCTAGTCATGTAAAGTGTAGAAGTTCGTTTATTTGCTCATCACCTTTTTCTATAAGACTATTAAGCAGAAGGTCAGAACAGCAAATTTACCCTTTCCTCTCCTCTCTTGGTTTAAATTGTATAAGGAACCTGAAGAGGCTGTGGATCAGTTGGCATTACAGTGGGAAGAGCTTATTGAAGCAAGGTTGACAATAGGTCTTGTCATTCTGCTCCCTGAAAATGCCCTTCGACAACTGTGTCAGGCAGAAAGCACACACAAAGTGCTCAGGATGGAACTTGTGCCCCATGGCACTGATACAACGGCCAGTGATGGGCTGTCCACATCCATGGCAGAGTGTTCCCCGGCGGTGATGGTAATGGAGCTCACAGAATGGACGTCCATCCAGTTCAAAGAAGGAACCAGTAGAAAAACTGGTGAAGCAGTCCTAGGGGTAGAGAGAAGAGAGAGAAAAGGAATGCAAATGTCAAGAGGTAAAATGTCAGCAACGTAAAATTTTCAGCCTTGAAATTCCTGCCAGTGACCTGCCAGCTACAGGAATTTCCCTCGGATTCTTGACAAATGGAGGCTAGATTGTCTGCTTGCAAAACAGACAAGCAAATGCCCACAATGGATTTGTATCTCGTTTCTCCTTTAGGATGCCCACATCCATTCCTCATTCAGGACTGCGAATCCTTTCACTAACTGCAGCTCTTCCTCTCAGAGAGAAGAACCCTTGACTTTCCCTAAGTCCAGAAGAAAAGTGATTATACAGACCCCACAAACAAAGCATTCTGGGTGCCAGACAGTGTCCATGGCTGAAAGGTAGTTTTCCAACACTGGACGATTGCAGCCACCACACTTGGGTGAGAACATGGCTAAGAAATCCTTTCGGCAATATGGCTTCTTGTCCTTCTCATGAAAGCCTGGAGAGATAAAATCAAGAATTCACTGTTGCAGGTTGAGCCCTGAAAGCTACACTGGAGACTGAGAGGAGGCCCTTTCAATCTCAGTGTCCTTGTATTCAAAATAGGATGATTATTGTTACCTAATTCAAAGGGTAGTTGTGAGAAATAAATGAGATAATGCAGGTGAAGTGTTTGGCAATCTCAGTGTCCTTGTATTCAAAATAGGATGATTATTGTTACCTAATTCAAAGGGTAGTTGTAAGAAATAAAAGAGATACTGCAGGTGAAGTATTTTGCCATTGTGTCTGGTTCATAGTAAACATTTAATAAGTGTTAGGGGCTATTGCTCCTCAGTGCCTTTGTACTAAGTATTCCCTTGGCTTGGATAGTTCTGTCCCAGAGCCTGATATAGTTGCCCTCTTCATGTGATGCAGGAATCACTCAAATATCATCTTATCAGAGAGGCACCTCTTCAGTCCCTCCTTGTCACATCATCTTCTTTCACTGTCTTTATAGCATTTACCATTATCTAAAATCATCTTTGTGATCTATCTCTCCTTACAGGAACATTAGCTCTGAGAGAAACTAGATATTGTTGATCTTGTCACCATTATATCTCCAGTATCTAAAACAGCATCTGGGAAGAAAAGTGTCTAATATTTTAAAATAAAATACTAGTAAATAATAATTTCCAAATGGATGCAAGATCTAGACACAATGACTCGTATCACATATTTAAATTAAAAATAGATGTATTCCTCTTTTTTTTATTTTTTGTGTGGGTATATTTTGATTGTTTACCAGCAGTGTATGAAAATCCCAGTTCTTCCTCAGTCTTTATATCACTTGATATATCCAGATATTTCCTGTTGAATCAATCAAATGGATGTTATCTATCTATACAATGTTATCTCATGGTAGTTTTGATTTGTATTTCCCAAACGGCTAATGATACTTAGGGTTTTTTTTGTTGTTGTTGTTGTTTGTTTTGTTTTGTTTTTTAGACAGAGTCTCGCTCTGTCACCCAGGCTGGAGTGCAGTGGCAAGACCTCGGCTCACTGTAAGCTCTGCCTCCCAGGTTCATGCCATTTTCCTGCCTCAGCCTCCCAAGGAGCTGGGACTACAGGTGCCCGCCACCACAGCCAGCTCATTTTTTTGTATTTTTAGTAGAGACGGAGTTTCACCATTATAGCCAGGATGGTCTCAATCTCCTGACCTCGTGATTCGCTCACCTCGGCCTCCCAAAGTGCTGGGATTACAGGCGTGAGCCACCGCGCCTGGCCAGGGTTTTTTTAATGTGTGCATTTGCATTTCATATCTTGTCATTAATGATGTAGTCCTCTTTAATCTGGGAATAGAAAAACTGTCATAAATAGGGCCCAAATTCCAAAAGCAAGTTAAATATTAATAAATTTAGCTACATAAAAAAAATCTGAATGACTTACACATGTCAAAAAAGCACCATAAACAAAGACAAAGAACAATCTGAAGAAAATATTTGCTGATTATATTCCAGAAAAACATAGCTAATACAAAGAGCTCCTAAGTATATGTATGGTTTCAATTATTGTTGTATAAAATTAAAAAGTGAAAAAATTAAAATAGAAAAACACAAATCCCTAAAAAATTCAATCAAATTGAAGCAAATTAACTGTACATCAAACTGATGACACGAGCAATAAAAGAAATAATTTGGAGATTGCTGGCAGGATGGCCGAACAGGAACAGCTCTGGTCTGCAGTGCCCAGCGAGATTGATGCACAAGGCAGGTGATTTCTGCATTTCCAACTGAGGTAACCAGTTCATCTCATTGAGACTGACCGGACAGTGGGTGTAGCCCATGGAGGGTGAGCCGAAGCAGGGTGGGGCGTCGCCTCACCTGGGAAGTGCAAGGGGTCAGGGAACTCCCTCTCCTGGCAAAGGGAAGCCATTAGAAACTGTGCTGTGAGGAACAGTGCACTCTGGCCCAGATACTGTACTTTTCCCACAGTCTTCACAACCGCAGACCAGGAGATTCCCTCTTGTGCCTACGCCACCAGGACCTGGGCTTCAAGCACAAACTGGGTGGCTGTTTGGGCAGACATTGAGCTAGCTGCAGGAGTTTTTTGTTATTTGTTTGTTTTTTCATATCCCAGGGGTGCCTGGAATGCCAGCAAGACAGAACTGTTCACTTCCCTGGAAAGGCAGCTTAAGCCAGGGAGCCAAGTGGTCTGGCTTGGCAGGTCCCACCCCCATGGAGTCCAGCAAGCTAAGATCCACTAGCTTGAAATTCTCGCTGCCAGCACAGCAGTCTGAGCTTGACCTGGGATGCCAGAGCTTGGTGTGGGGAGGAGCGTCCACCATTACTGAGGCTTGAGTAGGTGGTTTTACCCTCACAGTGTAAACAAAGCCACTCAGAAGATCAAACTGGGTGGAGCCAACTGCAGCTCAGCAAGGCTGCTGTGGCTAGACTGCCTCTCTAGATTCCTCCTTTCTGGGCAGAGCATCTCTGAAAAAAAAACGCAGCAGCCCCAGCAAGGGGTTTATAGATAAAACCCCCAAATCCCTGGGACAGAGCACCCGGGGGAAGGGGTGGCTGTGGGCTCAGCTTCAGCAGACTTAAACATCCCTGCCTGACAGCTCTGAAGAGAGCAATGGATCTCCCAGGACAAGGTTTGAGCTCTGCTAAGGGTCAGACTGCCTCCTTGAGTGGGTCCATGGCCCCCATGTCTCACGATTGAGTGACACCTCCCAGTAGGGGCTGACTGACACCTCATACAGGAGAGCTCTGGCTGGCATCTGGCAGGCACCACTCTGGGATGAAGCTTCCAAAGGAAGGAACAGGCAGCAATCTTTGCTGTTCTGTAGCCTCTGCTGGTGATACCCGGGCAAACAGGGGCTGGAGTCTACCTCCAGCAAACTCCAGCAGATCTGTAGCAGAGGAGCCTGACTGCTAGAAGGAAGACTAACAAACAGAAAGGAATAGCATCAACATCAACAAAAAGGACATCCACTCAGACACTCCATCTGAAGGTCACCAAGTTCAAAGACCAAAGGTAGAAACATCCAAGAAGATGGGGAGAAACCAACGCAAAAAGGCTGAAAATTCCAAAATCCAGAATGCCTCTTCTCCAAAGGATCACAACTCCTCACCAGCAAGGGAACAAAACTGGATGGAGACTGAGTTTGACGAATTGACAGAAGTGGGCTTCAGAAGGTGGGTAATAACAAACTCCTCCGAGCCAAAGGAGCATGTTCTAACCCAATGCAAGGAAGCTAAGAACCTTGAAAAAAGGTTAGATGAATCGCTAACTACAATAACCAGTTTAGAGAAGAACATACATGACCTGATGGAGTTGAAAAACACAGCACAAGAACTTTGTGAAGCAAACACAGGTATCAATTGCTGAAACGATCAAGCAGAAGAAGGGATATCAGAGATTGCAGGTCAACTTAATGAAATAAAGCAAGCAGACAAGATTAGAGAAAAAATAATGAAAAGAAATGGGACTCCAAGAAACATGGGACTATGTGAAAAAACCAAATCTACGTTTGACTGGTGTGTACCTGAAAGTGATAGGGAGAATGGAACCAAGTTGAAAAACACTCTTCAGGATATTATCCAGGAGAACTTCCCCAACCTAGCAACATTCAAATTCAGGAAATACAGAGAACACCACAAAGATACTCCTTGAGAAGAGCACCCCCAAGACACATAATCATCAGATTCACCAAGGTTGAAATGAAGGAAAAAATGTTAAGTGCAGCCAGACAGAAAGGCCAGGTAACCCACAAAGGGAAGCCCATCAGACTAACAGCAGATCTCTTGGTAGAAACCCTACAAGTCAGAAGAGAGTGGGGGCCAATATTCAACATTCTTAAAGAAAAGAATTTTCAACCCAGAATTTCATATCCAACCAAACTAAGCTTCATAATCAAAAGAGAAAATTCTTTACAGACAAGCAAATGCTGAGAGATTTTGTCACCACCCGGCCTGCCTTACAAGAGCTCCTAAAGGAAGCACTAAACACAGAAAGGTATAACTGGTACCAGCCACTGCAAAAACATACCAAATTGTAAAGACCATAGATGCTATGAAGAAACTGCATCAACTAACAGGCAAAATAACCAACTAGCATCATAATGACCAGATCAAATTCACACATAACAAGATTAACCTTAAATGTAAATGGGCTAAATGCCCCAATTAAGAGACACAGACTGGCAAATTGGATAAAGAGTAAAGACCCATCAGTGTGCTGTATTCAGGAGCCCCATCTCACATGCAAAGACACACATAGGCTCAAAAAAAAGGGATGGAGGAATATTTACCAAGCAAATGGAAAGAAAAAAAAAAAAAGCAGGGGTTACAATCCTAGTCTCTGATAAAAAAAAGACTTTAAAACAACAAAGATCAAAAGAGACAAAGATGGGCATTACATAATGGTAAAGGGATTAACGCAATAAGAACTAACTATCCTAATTATATATGCACCCAATACAGGAGCACCCAGATTCATAAAGCAAGTTCTTAGAGACCTACAAAGACCCAGACTCTTAGACTCCCACACAATAATAGTGAGAGACTTTAACGCCCCCCGTCAATATTAGACAGATTAATGAAACAAAAAATTAACAAGGATATTCAGGACTTGAACTCAGCTCTGGACCAAGCAGACCTAATAGACATCTATACAACCCTCCACCCGAAATCAACAGAATATACATTCTTGTCAGCATCACATCACATTTATTCTAAAATCAGCTACATAATTGTAAGTAAAACACTCCTCAGCAAATGCAAAAGAACAGAAATCATAACAAACAGTCTCTCACACCACAGTGCAATCAAATTAGAACTTAGGATTAAGAAACTCACTCAAAACCATACAACTACATGGAAACTGAAAACCTGCTCCTGAATGACTACTGGGTAAATAACAAAATTAAGGCAGAAATAAATAAGTTATTTGAAACCAATGAAAACAAAGACACAATGTACCATAATTCTGGGACACATTTAAAGCAGTGTGTAGAGGGAAATTTATAGCACTAAATGCCCACAAGAGAAAGCAGGAAGGATCTAAAATCGACACCCTAAAATTACATTAAAAGAACTGGAGAAGCAAGAGCAAACAAATTCAAAAGCTAGCAGGAGACAAGAAATAACTAAGATCAGAGCAGAACTGAAGGAGATAGAGACATGAAAAACCCTTCAAATAATCAATGAATCCAGGAGCCGGTTTTTTGAAAAGATCAACAAAATAAATAGACTGCTAGTCAGACT
This sequence comes from Theropithecus gelada, assembly GCF_003255815.1. Classification (NCBI taxonomy): domain Eukaryota; kingdom Metazoa; phylum Chordata; class Mammalia; order Primates; family Cercopithecidae; genus Theropithecus; species Theropithecus gelada. The sequence goes on along the minus strand of NC_037682.1, from coordinate 15,116,174 downwards.
AATAAAGAAGAAAAGAGAGAAGAATCAAATAGACACAAAAAAAGGATAAAGGGGATATCACCACTGATCCCACAGAAATACAAACTACCGTCAGAGAATACTGTAAACACCTCTATGCAAATAAACTAGAAAATCTAGAAGAAATGGATAAATTCCCGGACACGTACATCCTCCCAAGTCTAAACCAGGAAGAAGTCAGATGCCTGGATAAACCAATAACAAGTTCTGAAATTGAGGCAGTAATTAATAGCCTACCAACCAAAGAAAGTCCGGGACCAGGTGGATTCACACAGAATTCTACCATAGGTACAAAAAGGAGTTGATAGCATTGCTGAAACTATACCAAACAATAGAAAGAGGGGGAATCCTCCCTAACTCATTTTATGAGGCCAGCATCATCCTAATACCAAAACATGGCAGAGACACCACAAAAAAAGAAAACTTCAGGCCAATATCCCTGATGAACATCAATGCGAAAATCCTCAATAAAATATTGGCCAACTGAATCCAGCAGCACATCAAAAAGCTTATCCACCACGATCAAGTTGGCTTCATACCTGGGATGCAAAGCTGGTTCAACATACATAAATCAATAAATGTAATCCATCACATAAACAGAACCAGTGACAAAAACCATGATTATCTCAATCGATGCAGAAAAGGCCTTTGGCAAAATTTAACATCTCTTCATGATAAAATCTCTCAATAAACTAGGTATTGATGGAATGTATCTCAAAATAATAAGAGCTATTTATGACAAACTCATAGCCAATATCATACTGAATGGGCAAAAACTGGAACCTTTCCCTGTGAAAATCGGCACAAGACAAGGATGCTGTCTCTCACCACTCCTATTCAACATAATGTTGGAAGTTCTGGCCAGGGCAATTAGGCAAGAGAAAGAAATAAAGAGTATTCACATAGGAAAACAGGAAGTCAAATTATCTCTGTTTGCAGATGACATGATTGTATATTTAGAAAACCCCATCATCTTAGCCTAAAATCTCCTAAAGATGATAAGCAACTTCAGCAAAGTCTCAGGATACAAAATCAATGTGCAAAAATCACAAGCATTCCTATACACCAATAATAGAGAGAAAAATCATGAGTGAAACTCATTCACAATTGCTATAAAGAGAATTAAATAGCTTGGACTACAATCTACAAGGGATATGAATGACCTCTTCAAGGAGAACTACAAACCACTGTTCAAGGAAATAACACAGGACACAATCAAATGGAAAAATATTCCATGCTTATGGATAGGAAGACTCAATATCATGAAAATGGCCATACTGACCAAACTAATTTATACATTCAATGCTATCCGCATCAAGCTACCATTGATTTTCTTCATAGAATTAGAAAAAACTACTTTAAATTTCATATGGAACCAAAAAATAGCCCGCATAGCCAAGACAATCCTAAGCAAAAATAACAAAGCTGGAAGCATCATGCTATCTGACTTCATACTACACTACAAGGCTACAGTAACAAAAACAGCATGGTACTGGTACCAAAACAGATACATAGATCAATGGAACAGAACAAAGGCCTCAGAAATAACACCACACATCTACAACCATCTGATCTTTGACAAACATGACAAAACCAAGCAATGGGGAAAGGATTCCTTATTTAACAAATGGTGTTGGGAAAACTGGCTAGCCATATGCAGATAACTGAAACTGGACCCTTTCCTTACACCTTATACAAAAATTAACTCAAGATGGATTAAAGACTTAAACGTAAGACCTAAAACCATAAAATACCTAGAAGAAAACCTAGGCAATACCATTCAGGACATAGGCAAAGACTTCATGACTAAAACACCAAAAGCAATGGCAACAAAAGCCAAAATAGACAAATGGGATCCAATTAAACTAAAGAGCTTCTGCTCAGCAAAAGAAACTATCATCAGAGTGAAGAGGCAACCTACAAAATGGGAGAAAATTTTTGCAATCTGTCCATCTGACAAAGGACTAATATCCAGAATCTACAATGAACTTAAACAAATTTACAAGAAAAAAACAACCCCATCAAAAAGTGAGTAAAGGACATGAACAAACACTTCTCAAAAGAAGACATTTATGTAGCCAACAAACATATGAAAAAAAAAGCTCATCATCACCTGTCATTAGAGAAATGCAAATCAAAACCACAATGAGATACCATCTCATGCCAGTTAGAATGGTGATCATTAAAAAGTCAGAAAACAACGGATGCTGGAGAGAATATGGAGAAATAGGAATGATTTTACACGGTTGGTGGGAGTGTAAATTAGTTCAACCATTGTAGAAGACTGTGTGGCAATTCCTCAAGGATCTAGATCCAGAAATAGCATTTGACCCAGCAATTCCATTACTGGGTATATACCCAGAGGATTATAAATCATTCTACCATAAAGACACATGCACACGTATGTTTACTGCGGCACTATTCACAAAAGCAAAGACTTGGAATCAACCCAAATGCCCATCAATGATAGTCTGGATAAAGAAAATGCGGCACATATATACCATGGAATACTATGCAGCCATAAAAAAAGATGAGTTCATGTCCTTTGCAGGGACATGGATGAAGCTGGAAACCATCATTCTCTGCAAACTAACACAAAAACAGAAAACCAAACACATGTTCTCACTCATAAGTGGGAGTTGAACAATGAGAACACATGGACACAGGGAGGGGAATATCACCCACTGGGGCCTGATGGGGAGCCGGGGGCTAGGGGAGGGATAACATAGGAGAAATACCTAATGTAGATGATGGATTGATGGGTGCAGCAAACCACCATGGCACGTGTATACCTATGTAACAAACCTGCACATTCTGCACATGTGCCCCAGAACTTAAAGTATAATAATAAAAAAGAAATCGTTCATACAAGTAACTTTAAATGATAGTGTTGAGAGTGTACAGTCCTAATGATGCATTCTAAAGACAAAATGAGCTAAAAAGAAATCTTAAACTGTTTTTGTATATACTAGAAATGTGCTGAGAGGAGATTCTGATGCTCTTACCACATACACATGAAAAGGGTTACTATGAGTGAGGATGGGTATGTTAATTTGCCTAACTGTAGTAAATATTTCACTGTGTATATCAAAATATCATGTTGTATACCTTAAAATATACAATAAAATAATACAATACTATATATACATGCATGTCTGTACACACAATAAAAATAATTAGTTCATTTATAATATTTATGTATTTTTTGAAATTATTATAGGTAGATTGTATAATAAAGCAAATAATTATATTAATGCCTTTGGAAAGCAAGATTTCCAGCATTAAAAAAGACACAAGTAATCAAACAAATCAAACAAAAAACTGTATTCTTACACTATATCAGATATATTAGTATGAACCCATGACTTACTTTTCTTTAAAAAAAAAAAAAAAGAACAGATTCTATCGGGGTGCAGTGGCTCCTGCCTGTACTCTCAGAACTTTGGGAGGACTGGTTGAAGCCTGGAGTTTGAGATGAGCCCTGGGCAACATAGTCGGACCCACTCTCTACAAAAAAATTTTAAAAATTAGCCCGACCTGGTGGTACACATCTGTAGTCCCAGCTACTCAGAAGGCTGATGTGGGAGAATTGCTTGAGTCCAGGAGTTCAAGGCTGCAGCAAGCTATGACAGCACCTCTGCACTCCAGCCTGGGAGACAGCATGAGACCCTGTCTCTATAAAATTTAAAAACCTTAGAAAGTAGATCTGAAGCTCTGTCCATGGAAAAACCTAGAAGAAATGACATCCCAGAAATAATGAACACTCTTAATTTTTAAATACCCTCACTGAAGCAGTCTTTTTGGAGAAATGGATGATTCCAAGTATGTGGCAGAGTTGACAAGATAGGCCTGATGTAGGTATCTTGCTGTGCCAAGGAAATAGGAAGATTACTGGGATCATATCACAAAGATACAGTAACCATATTGAAGGGGCTACCTCTGACCTCAGACAAAAAAACGTGAGCATTAAAAAATACTACTTCAATAGATCAAATTATACCAAGTATATGTAACTCCATGAGTGCATAATGATTTTTTAAAAATAAAAATTTATTGGTTTCCATTGGACATTGTTAATGAACCCATTTATTATCCTTATAATTACTCTTATCAACAGAAAGTGTCAAACACTTATCTCACCTTTCCTGTATGAGATATATTTCAAGATAATCCAATAATTGATGATAGAAAGTTTTTGTAGAACTCAGCTAATAAATATAGAAGGAATAATAGAAAATTCAGCATTTTACCACCTATTCCATTGGATTTAGGCAATAGTCATCAATGGGGAACTTTAAAATGGATCAGGATGACACTGCTTAAATCTAGTGGTCAATGTTAGTTATCAATAAAAGTGGTCAACCAGTCATTATATACCTCTTGATGTGATTCAACAAGAAGTATACTGCACCAACCACCTGAAACCTATTCTTGATGATATTACATGACTTCTAAACTTGCTTCTCAATATTCCAGCAAGAAAAAATATGGATGGATGGGTGAAAGTTAACAGAGGAATCCATTTGGCAAAACACTTATACTTATTAAAGCTAGGTAAGGAAGTACTTTAATGTTTAGACTGTACTATAATAAAAACATTTAAAAAGCAATTTGTTGAGGTATAAGAACTTTCTCTTTAATACATGAAATTTTCACTGTTAGACACGTATTAGAAAATTCTTGGCTTGAGTCTTCCTGATCCCATGTCCAGGTAATGGAGCTACACTGAGAATGAGAAACTCATAGTGAATGTTTTTTAAAACCTTTTAAAACAAGTGCACCTCACAAATCAACAAATAGCCCCAAAATAGATACTTTTAATAATAATATGTTGGACATTATGAGTAAGTCAGGAAACTCAAAAGAAAACAATGAATTCGTAATTTTTGCTAATCAGTAGTTGATTTTCTAATTTTAGCTAAGTAGTAAAAACAGTGTTAAATAAATATACTCAATGCTAAAAGATATATGGAATGATCCATATATTCATATATTCCTGGTAATAATATTAACTGTATTATTCTTTTGGAGAGTCACTTGATAATCTATATCAAGGTTTTTTTTAAAAAGGTATAGACATCAAAGTCCTGGGAATTAATTAATACAAATAATTCAAAAGAAGAAAACATTATGTTTAATGATATTCATTACAGTACTACTAAACACCAGAAGTAATCTAAATATGATACTATTGTTAATACATTTAGTTGTTTCCAATGTTTAGAACTATAATAATGCTTCAGTGAAAATCTTTAGGCATATAGTATTTTATTTTTTGTTTATTTATATAAATCCCTAATGGAATAATTGATACTGTTAAAATTATTATAAAAGTATTATGAAATTATGATGAAACAACATGGAGAAATGCTTAAGTATAAAAAAACAATTTTAGGCACACAATAACTTATGTGTGCCCATGTATGAAAAATGTAGAAGAACACTGGAAGGAAAAAGTTTTTGTATTGCTTGAGGTTAACAGGGTAATAAGTTAAAAACAAAAGTTTCTGCAAGGTGTTTTTATTGTCTTTACACTTAAAAAAAGTTAACTAATTAATCCTTAAGCACTTATTCCAGTGATACATTTGCTCTGTTTTGAAACGCACTTCCCTGAGATACCCAAATGGCTTAATCCTTTGCTTACCTCAGGGGTCTGCTTAAGAGAAAAAGTGACTCAACCACTGTGTCTCAAATAGTATCTAATCACTCTCTCTCCAACCATGCAGAATAGGTAGTAGTTAGTTGACTAGATTGATTACTGTTTGTCTCCTCCACCAGAATACATTAATTGTGAGGGCAAGAACTTTCCTTTTTGTCACTATATCCCTAGTACTTAGAATAATGCCTGACACATATATAGTAGTTGCTCAATAAATACATATTGAATGAGCAGACATAAGAACAATATTACAATAGCATACTTGAGATCATATGCTCCAGAGTATATGGCAGTTTAGAGTCTCACTTCAGCATTGACCAGAATATGTATAGATGGATTAACTTTTATGTAAGAAACCCTCCTTAGTATTTACTTAGAGAGACACCTAAAATGAAGACTATATTATCAGCAATCCCATTTATGGAGCATCTGCATTGCACTGGTTCCACTGAAGGCTCTGTCTATAGTACTAAATTAAAATGAGATTTTTTCAGAGCAACCTTCTGAAGTAGGCTTTAGCCCCATTTAACAAATGAGAAAAGACAGCTTAGAGAATTTACACCTGACTAGTCAGTAGAGGAACTGAGATTCAAATCTAGGCCTAACTTCAAAGCCTAACTTCAATGTCATACCTCTAACTTAAATGCATCCTGACTTTGACCTCTCTGTGGGAACTGACAATATCAGCTGAGCACAAATAATTTTGTAAATATGAGAGTTCTACCTCTTCTCCACTAAAACAGCATGTAAGCAAAGTATGCACAGTGTTCTGTAAAGCAGACTACCTAGAAAACACTATTTCTAGAAATCAGCTTTGATAGCAGCAGCCAGATCACAACATGGCAATAGAAACAGCTAGGTGTTGGGACCCAAACCATATGGCTGCAGTTTTTCCACTACCTCAACACTTTTTCACATGCCTTGCTTTGTTCAGCTTTGCTTTCTTTAAAAAGCAGACAGTTTAGCAGAATTCTGAGGCCTACAGATCTGAATGTAAACTACTAATTTTATATGCTGTCCTGTGTTCTTCTTCTAAACGCCTGAGACACAGAAGAGCTCACTTTACTTTTTACTTACTCTGTCAAATGATGTCTAGAGTCTATTCAAGGAAACCTGAATACCGTAAGTCCTACTATGTAAGAAAAACAAATACCTGCAACCACCTGTCTCATTTTGTGTAGTGTAATAGTGTTTCTCAAACTTTAGTGTGCATTATTTATCTGGGAACTTGATAAAATGCAGATTGCTGGGTCTTCCACCCTGAGTTTTCAATTCAATAGGTCTGGGATGGGGCCCAAGATTTCACATTTCTAACAAGTCCCCAGGTGATGCTGGTGCTGCATAAAGCAAATGACACAAAACTGAGTTTGCCTATAGGTAGGTATTACTTGAGAAAACTGTAAGACATGCCAACTATCTGAGAAATGATCCTCATCTAGGCATCTGCTGGACAGCTGGTTTCGAGAGTGGGATAACAGGGGAGTAACAGCCTCTGTTTCAACTCGGGTAGATCTCAGGAAGGGAATCAAAAGCAATCAGCCAAACTTGCTGTGATACCCCTGCATTTCATAATCTAATAAATTAAGAAAGTTTCAGCTCTTGCTTTCTTGGAGGATCTCTCTGGGACCAATTACCTCATGAGGAAGAATGAGAAATACCGACAATTAAAAGTGCCACAAAAAGAGGGAGAGTGTTTACACTCTGGTGAGGCTGTTAGCCACAGGGGAAATTAGGGAGCACCTACATGGCCTGGATAATGAGCAATTAAAAAGAAACACAGGTAGACACTGAAGAGCTCATCCCTGTGGGAGGAGGCTAAGGCCCAATGGCTTGAGCCTTAAAGAGGAATTCTCTGAACTGATGAAAAAATACAGATGAATTTAATTTCCCAGGAGGCTCAGCGGTTAAACTGTCATTATAGAAACTCTTTGTGACTATGTAACTTGGGGTGAGGCAGGATGTCACCTAATTAATGGACTGACCATATGGCAGGAGACCTTTTTACAGAAAGCCAGGTATAAAAAGGAAAATACAACCCAAGTGGAGCTTCTGATTAATAAATGTCACTTTTTGTCATGTGACTCTATGTATAAATATGTTTTAAGTGTTGTTTCCTGTTTATATAAAGCCATAAATGACCCCATCAGCCCTGTCTGTCTAGAAGGGGCCTGAGTCAAGAAAATGAGAACTAGTTACCTTCATGGTGCTTTCTGGTCATCCTATGGATTGGATATTTTTGTGTATGTGTATCTAACTTATGTCTCCACTTGAAATGTGCCTATGTCCTGTTGTTCTGCTTTCAGGCAACTTCTCCATCATAATGATCCACAGGGCAGTATTCACTTGCTGACGGTTCTACTCAACTAATTCTCAGACTTTTATGGCTACCAGTACAATATAAATTACCGTAACACATTTTAATATGATTTGTATTAAGTGTCAATGAAAAATGCTGCTTAGGTAAAATACCATCTAGAAATGAAATACCTAATGATTTGTGAAAAAGCATTGAGCAAGCTCCAGTGAACAAGCAAATTACTACAGGGCACTTTGCTTGTGGAATCTGTCAGCACCACTGTATCTGGGTCTATTGTCAAATAAAGCATATTGTGTTGGTACCACAAAAGTAAAGAGATGCAACAGCAGAAGAGGAATTGAGTTTCAGTCAAAAGGCAGTTGTGATGTTTTATGAAAAACATAGAACTTGCAGAAATGATACCCAAGTTGAAATCTTGCCTCTTCAACTTTCTAACTGTGTGACTTTAAGAAAATCCTTTACCTACCTGAGACTCACTATTTTTATCTATAACTAGGTAAAATGTGGAATAAACTTGCTCTCACAAGACTGCGGTGGCATCAAATAAATTATTTTTAACCACATACATAATAATATGCCTGATATTTGGGAAAGTCTCCATATTAGCAAAGGGCCTAAACACATGGGATTTTCTTTACTCCCTCCTGAAACATCATTAACATGACAGTTAAGGAATTATGTAAATTATAAAGAGCCATAAGGAAAGATGAAAAAGTAAAGGATATGCCACCAGGTGAGATATTAACTAAATTTTCAAGAATTTAAAGTAGGTTATAAGAGTGGCAACTGGCTTAACATAAATAAGAAAACTGGAACTTATGTCTCCACAGATGAGAGAGGCCAATAAAAATCAAGCCATCTTGAATACAATAATATCAGAGGGGCTCAGGAATTGAATGCATGAGGTACTCTTCAAGGCTAGAAACAGGACTGGTTGAAAGTCTAAAGAACGATTAGAAGGTTAGATGCCTTATCTTATGGTAAGATGCAGTGATTATTTCTGTAAATACTGAACAAGAGAGTCTCAATGATCAGGAATGTTGGACACCATGAGGAAATGAGTCAAGCTCTCTACTGAAAAATGGGAATTAAGTAAAAGTTGACATGCTGAATGGTGAAAGTCCATTCCCCCATCCCCTTTTTCAATCTCAGAATGCTGGCAAAGAGAACATCTCTTTAGCATAATTGGCTCAACAGAAAAGACCTAAGATTGTCATATTCAGGAGTTACTCAACAAAATGGCCAGAGCATCTTACCTGAGTGCCGTATAGTCAAGTCCACCAGTCAACAATTTCTGTCTATATCCATGGAGTTTGAAATTAGCATTTTAGGCCGGGCGCGGTGGCTCAAGCCTGTAATCCCAGCACTTTGGGAGGCCGAGACGGGCGGATCACAAGGTCAGGAGATCGAGACCATCCTGGCTAACCCAGTGAAACCCCGTCTCTACTAAAAAATACAAAAAACTAGCTGGGCGAGGTGGCGGGCGCCTGTAGTCCCAGCTACTCGGGAGGCTGAGGCAGGAGAATGGTGTGAACCCGGGAGGCGGAGCTTGCAGTGAGCCAAGATCTGGCCACTGCACTCCAGCCTGGGTGACTGAGCGAGACTCTGTCTCAAAAAAAAAAAAAAAAAAAAAAAAAGAAATTAGCATTTTAGTGTCTCACTCTTAAACAGTAACAGACAACCATGGATCAGCAGTATTTGCAAAGACCAGTGTAAACAAATGTAAGGCACCAAAATGTAATATATATCAAATTCCAAATTGAACTGCAAAATATCCCTCCAAACAGGTAGCCAAAGACTATTTGTACAATTCTGGAATTCCTCACTCATGTTCGGGAGAAAACAGGTAAAGAAAAAGGAAAACTGAGAGAAGGATTTCTTTGAAGAAAACTGCTATGAGTGCCTCATCACCACCAAGAAAGATGAGGTATAGTTCTGTTATCAAGATAACCTGAGGTTATCACTCAGGTTAAAAGAGGGACTTCAGTGGGACCACTCAGATAGGTGGATATGTGTGCCTTGGCATTAGTGAGATGCAGTTAGTGGTATCAGAGTTATCCCTGGAAAAAGTCCATAGGTGAGTCTGGCTGAAAGAGTCTATGGCAGCTGAATAGAAACATGCAGCTAAAAATTAACTGTAACTCCACTGGCTGTCAGAGAAAAGAGTAAGTTATCCATGGTCCTTCTATGAAAATTTGAGTGGAATAGATGATCTGGAACCATGTTAATAATTTCTAAGGGTTCACTAGGGGGGAACAATGAAAGCCCCTTGAAAAAAAGAATCTTTACAAAACAAATCCTCAAAGAAACATGACAAGGACAGAACAGCCAGTCAAGACACATAAAGGGCAATCAAGAGTTCACTGTTGGACCTGTCTTAATCCCAAAAAGAATTCAGGGAAAAAAGTCAGAGCTAAACACTGGCCAGGTCTGGAGAGCATACAGCCAATTTAACAACAGTCCCAGACAAGTTAGACCTTCCTGCCTTCCATTCTCATCTCCATCCTCCCTAGTGTTTCAAGCCTACAGCAGGCAGGTGTCAATGCTGGCAATAAGGGTGAGGGTGGTAGATAACAAAGTGGGGTCCGGAGAAATGAAAGGCCATACCCCTGTCCTCACCTCCTGCAGCTTGAAGGTCCTAAAAAAGAGAGGGAGTGGCTGTCACTTTTAAAGTGCTGTAAGCCTTAACTATTACACAGACCGAATTACCTATGGGCTTAGTTTTTGTGTTTTGTTTCTTAAATTTATTTTATATTTAGAACTGTTTTTTAAGAGTAATCAGAAAAGACAGAGGACTGCACCAGCTTTTATTTGTAAGAGAGGAGAAATCCTTCCCCACTGAGTTCATTCTAAAAGGACAGGAAAAAAAAACAAAGTAAAGCAGCTTTCTGATTCCATGTTTGCTCAAAACAAACATAAAAAGAAGAAATTTTTTTAAAAAAGACAATTCAGAAAACACATGAAACAAACATACAAAGGGGGAAGAATGGGTCATGTAGAAAGGATCAAGGATAAAAAAATTTTAATAAAAACTTGCCAACCATGGAAGGTAGAAGACAGTGAAGCAATGTTTTCAGAATTATGAAGGAAAATAGTTTCCACTTAGAATTCTATGCCCAGGCAACTTAAGGGAAATGACAGAATAAAAATATTTTCAGATATTCAAGTTCTCAAAAATTCTTTCTCAGAAAGCTACTAGGGGATTTTCCCCACTAAAATAAAGGTGGTAACATGTCTAAAACATAGACATGGGACCCAGGAAACAGAGCATCCACAGAGAAAAGTAATAAAAGGAATTGCTAAGAGTAATTACTAGATATAATTCTAAGTTACTGAACCAGAATGACTGTTACTCAGCAGGAAGAAATCATTTCATGTTGAATCAGGAGGAAGAAAGTCTCCTGGAGGGATATCTCCAGCAAAAAAAAAAAAGAAAAGAAAAGAAAAGAAAAGAAACTGACTTATTGCCAGATGTAGTTGACCATTTTGAAAAGAATTTCACAGTTCTGTTACATAACTTAGTGATAAGTACAATGAAAACAAAGCTAATTTCATAAAGGATTCAAATGTTAACTTAAGAAAAAAATGAATTTATACAAAAAAGACACTGTGATAATATTAACATTACTATACCTCCGTGTGCTTGGCACTGTTCTAAATACTATGCTTGTATTGTCTCTAAATCCTCATAACAACCCTATAAAGTAGGCAATTTCATTAGGACTATTTTACTGATGAGGAAAGTGAGGTACAGAGATGTTAAATGACTTGAACAACATCATACTGTTAATAAATACCACAACCCAGATTTGAACCGGGAAGTCTGACTCTAAAATCCAGACTCTAGTGTAGTCAGTTTGCTACACGGCTTACTTGTGAGCAGTATTTTATGATTGTCAACATATACACACTGAATACTGATCTAATCTGTAATTATGATATAATTATACATTGAAAAAACAGGGGAGGGGAAATATGTTGGGACTGAGTGGGGTAATAACAACATTTCTAAATCTCATCTTCCCTCCTAGACAGTCAATACATAATGGTTGAAACTGGAAAAATAAAACAACCTATAGCAAGATAAGTTATTATTTAAAACACATAAGCAGGCCAGGCACGGTAGTTCATGCCTAATCCCAGCACTTTGGGAGGCCAAGGCAGGCAGATCATGAGATGAGAAGTCCAAGACCAGCCTGGCCAATATGGTGAAACCCCATCTCTACTAAAAATACAAAACTTAGCTGGGCGTGGTTACAAGTGCTTGTAGTCCCAGCTACTTGGGAGGCTGAGGCAGAAGAATCGTTTGAACCCGGGAGGTGGAGGTTGCAGTGGGCCAAGATCGCACCAGAGATCACACCACTGCACTCCAGCCTGGGCAACAGAGCAAGACTCCATCCAAAAAACACACAACAACAACAACAACAAAAAATAAGTAAATAACAGAAGAAATAGCTAAAATAATTTGGAGAGGAGAACTAGATTTGGGGATGAGAAAGAGACTTTTTCAATATTCAACAAGAAAAGTCTTTTTCAATGTTACCCTTGAAGTAATATTTGAGGTTTTAAACTACGCATTTATATTTCTGTGATTTAAAAAATCAATTTAAAGGAAACTTATAAATGTTGGAGAAAGGTAGAGAGGGATGGTGTCTAGTACTGAAATGGGCGCTTCGATAGTAGTGATAGGAACCAAGACTCCCATGACTACCAGGAAAGGTGTTGCTGGTCTTATAACTACCCACTGGGGTGTGGGATACAACCTCTCAAGTCGGGTCATACCTTCTGCACCAAACACCTCTCCACAGTGAGAGCAGAAGAAGTGTTCTGGGTGCCAGGTCTGGTTCATTGCTGTCAGCACTTTCTGAAAAGGGAACACGCAGATATTACAATGATGCAGAGTTGTAAAGCATGACTCTGGTTCTAAACGAGTGATTGAAAGTTGGAGAGGAGTGGGAATTTACTTACATCCAGGATGGGAGCAGCACAGTAAGCGCAGCGTGGAGAAAAAAGTTGGTGGTAGTCGTTGGGGCAGTAGGCCAAGCCATTCCGCTCAAAGAAGGGACTGGAGCCAATCTCTTCTTTGCAATGAGTACAGACAAAATGTTCAGGATGCCATGATTGCCCTAGAGCATGGATCACCTGTGGAGTGAAATGAAGCCTGACACAGGAGCCCAGTTGAGGGCTCTATAGCCTATAGGTTGCACAACTCTAGGGAGCACTCTTCACACTATACCCCTTGTAGACAACACCCTGTGGAATTACACAACACTGAGGCCTAGACCTAGGTTCCACCTAAGGCCATATGTTGTTTGTGCTTTATGGATTGATAATAAAAGGATGCCCACTTCCCTGACTGATCACTGTGATGAAAGCCTGTAAATGTTCACAACCACTCCACTGCCACAGGGGGTGGCCGAAACAACACAGAGCACATTAATGACAGACAAGTTGTAACTGTAGCCTTGGCGTGGAAGGGACCCCTGGAAAAGGAAAAGGCCAAATGACAGTTTTTATTCCTCTAGTTTGAACACTTTATTCCATGCCCTATGCAGTCAGGTCTCAAAGCCTTTTATCATAGCTTTGGTGAAGGATGATGCAGAACAGGGGTCTGCAGCTGTGACTTGGAGCTGAGTTCAGCTGAAAATTGTAATCAATCAATTTAGACTGGGAATGTCTGAACAAAGGGAGCAGTGAGAAAGGTCATCTCAGTAAAGGCAGTACAGAAAAATGGTTAAGAACTCACTTGGGAGAGAGTCTACTGGTTTCAGATCTTATCTCTACTTCTTACTAGGCCTTAGATATGTCCATTAATGTCTCTGAGCCCTTAGTTTCCTTATCTTTACAAAGGGAGCAACCATGCTTCTTGAAGGGCCGATGTGACCATTAAATGAGGAAATTCTTGTAAAGCACTTAGCTCAGTGGCCAGAGCACTGTGATTAGTAATTATTCATGATAACTAAAATATCTCAAATTATAAGGAGAAAGAGCAATCCTTGATGGGACAGAGAAAGACACAGAAGGCGTTAGGACCAAAATTTCAGCCCATCTCACCTTCCCAGCAATCGGTTTCCGGCAGGATGCACAATGGCCCTTGGGCACTGTGGCAATGCCAAGGTCCTGCAATTCCTGCTCCAGACCCCCGAGCATTGAGTCCAGGGAGGCCTTGTGATCCTGCTTGTCTGGTAAGTGTTTCTTGCCAGCATCTGCTCTCACTGCAACCTGGTCCAAGGGAAGAACCAAGAACAGAATCAGTCTCACGTATTTCTATTCTCACTGGCATCTTCTAATGACTCTATAAATTCACCTTTACTGACTGATCTCTTAGCCTTTCCCCAGCCTTCCTCCAAGGCATTGGAAGAATCTAAAATTTCAACACCAATAAAAATATTGTCATCTCCCTTTCACCCTAAACTCCTCAGGCCAAATGAAATCTGACTAATCTTCTGTTTGTAAATCTTTTCTTAACATAGGAATTTTAGTACATGAAAATGATACCCTTTGAAGATCTTAGGATGACCCTAGTTCAAAAACTAGTCACATCTCCATTTTACTCACTTATTTGGCAGTATTTGTTGAATACCTGGTTTGTGCCAATCATTGCTCTAAGCACTTGGATTAAAGCAAGGATAAGACAGATCAAGTGTCTGGTCTCATGGAATTCTGTGGGTGATAGACAATAAACAATTAAACAAATAAATATATGTTACAATGTCAGATAGAGATGTTATATAGAGAGATAGAAATGACACACAAAGATGGTGAGAATAATTGATTTAGATGGAGGTAATAATCAAAGAAGGCCCCTCTAAGGAAGTAATATTTGAGTAGATACTTGGGACTCAGAAATATTGGCATTTATGGGAAAAGCATTCTAGGGGGAGGGAAGGCCCTGAGGAAGAAAACAACTTGGCACATTAGAAGAAAAGTCAAAGAGGTCAGTGGGGCTAAAGCAGAGGGAGTGAGATTGAACACAGCAGGAGAAGGTGATCGAGAGAGAGAGGCAAAGATCACATAGGAACCTCATGGTAAACACTTGGGTTTTATTCCAAGGTGACGGGAGCCATTGCAGGATTTCAAGCACAGGAGTGAAGGAATCTGGAGGATCCCTGTGGTAGCTGAGTGGACAATTAAGTGTTGACAAGCAAGAGTGAACATAGGGAGATTATCAGACAATGACTTAGATCAGTGTTATAGGAGAAGGTGGTGAGAAGTCATCAGATAAGACTTGTTGATGGATTGGAATTATTTAAGCAAAGTCCAAAATTATTATAAACCATTCAAAGAAAGATCCTTACTTTAAAAAAAAAGCGGGGAGGGGGGGCTAACTGACCCTTCATAACCTCATATCCTGATTCTGGCTCTCTCTAGCTGGGCGACTGCTACTATCTATCTACCAAATACTTCACTCATCAGAAAACTACAATGGCTGTCCATTGCCTCCACATCAAGTCTGCACTCATCAGACAGACATTCAAAGCCTCCCATCTACTGTCCTCCCTTTTTATCTTTCCCAATCTCATCTTTTATTAATACTATGTTGTAAAAGGCCTCCATTGTTTAGGCCAGCTGGGCTCTTCAGTCTCCTGAATGTGATCTGTTACTGTCTGCCTTAAGACCTCTACTTATCCTACTTTTACTGCCTGTTAAACATCACATTGTCACCAATCAAAATGCTCATTTTCCTTCAAGACATTTTGATCATCTGACAGACATCCTTCCTCCTCTAATATATGTTAGTTAATATTCAAGAGGTTAGTGTTCAGAAGGTTAGTGTCTGAAAGGTCTGAAGGGGTGACTGACATTAATTATGAAAAATAAGTAAAAATACAATATAACTACATCTACACCTACATCTCTATCTCTTCACTGGTACCTTCCAGAATACTTCTGAACAGATATAGAAGAGACAGGAAATTCTGCCTATCTCCAGTGGGGTAGAACTGGACGGCTAGGCTACAGACCTGAGAAGGAAACAGTTCAGTGCAAGCTTTTTGTACTTTCGTTTTTTGTACAATGTGAAGGTGAAGCTTATTCAAAAGATAAACGGCGCCAGGAACAGTGGCTCATGCCTGTAATCCTAGTACTTTGAGAGGCCAAGGCAGACAGGTCACCTGAGCTTAGAAGTTTGAGGCCAGCCTGGGCAACATAGCAAAACCTCGTCTACTAAAAATACAAAAATTAGCTGGGCATGGTGGCGCATGCCTGTAATCCCAGCTACTCAGGAGGCTGAGGCACTAGAATCGCTTGAACCCAGAAGGTGGAGGTTGCAGTGAGCCAAGATCATGCCACTGCACTCCAGCCTGGGTAATCGAGTAAGAATTCGTCTCAAAAAAAAAGATGGCGTTGTAAATTAAGAATTTAAATAAACCAAGATACATGCTAAATCAATTAGAAACACAACACAATTAAATCTAATGTACATTTTTTTCTAGTATTTTCAGATATACAGCATAATGAGCCAATCTACACAGCTTTATTGTAGACACTGGCCCATCAAAGGATGTAAGTCATTAAGACCCAGCTTTATTGTAGACACTGGCCCATCAAAGGATGTAAGTCATTAAGGAAAACTTGTTTGTAATGTTTATTTATTCATCTCTCTAACAAATATGTGTTGCTCACAATGTATCAGGCCCTGTGTTGAGCAATGGGAGTCCCAAGGTGAGCTCTAAAGATAAGGTTCCTGCCCTCTCCAATCACACACGTTTTTATGTACTGCTTTGAAATTACTTCATAGTCACCTCATGAGTATATATCAAATCCTCCAACCAGATTTAAAATGGTTGGATTCTCTGCCTTAAGGATTCTGGATTATATTTCCTAAATAAATCTTTAAGCCCATTTATCTGAGATTTTCATTCCATGCCAGACCATGTGAGCTCACCACTTTAGAGGTGTTCTAGAGACTAGAACAAAGAGGCAGATTTTATCTCAATACGGGCTTGGGACTTCTCACCCTTCCTACTGTCAGAGCTATGCTTTGATCTCCACTGCTGTGTCTCAGCTTGCTCACTGGTATCCTCTGTCCTGCTTAGTCAGGTCTCTTTAACAGTCCTTTCGGCCAGGTGCAGTGGCTCACACCTGTAATCCGAGGACTTTGGGAGGCCTAGGCAGGTGGATCACGAAGTCAGGAGTTCAAGACCAGCCTGGCCAAGATGGTGACACCCCATCTCTACTAAAAATACAACAAAAATTAGCTGTGCACAGTGGCGGGCACCTGTAATCTAAGCTACTCACTCGGGAGGCTGAGGCAGGAGGATCACTTGAACCCGGGAGGCAGAGGTTGCAGTGAGCCAAGATTGCACCACCTGACTCTAGCCTGGGTCACAGAGCAAGACTCTGTCTCAAAAAAAAAAAAAAGAAAATCCTTTCACATTATCAAGTCTTAGATACCTCTGCCCTCAGGACTCGTTGCAACTAACACCACCTTTCTTCCCATCTCTCTATGTCCAAACTCTGCCAGTTCTTCAGAGTCCATCCCAAGTTTCAACTATCTGATTAAATCTCCAAAATCTCTCTATATCCGTAACGTTTGCTCTACATATGTTTGCAAACCACCTGGCTTTTATTCTATAAATGTTAAAAAAAAACTTATGCCTCATTTTGCCAAGCACACTCCAGCTCCTTGAGATCAAAGTCTGTATTATATATTAATTTTTGTGTCCAAATAACACATAGTACAAAGATGGGTTAATTCATGGAATTAAATTTAGTCTGGAAAAAGCAATGACAACTTAGGAAAATTCCTAAGTGGGAGAATGCAGAGCTGAGTTCCACAAAGATAAACTGGTGACCCCATGGGCCCTGTTTATCATCTGGACTGCACTCACCTTGGCCTGCATCTCAGTCAGGTGAGCCATGAGCTCATCTAACTGAGCAGCTGCTGATGTTTTAGAAGGTGGTGGTGATACCTTTGGCTCTTGGGCTTCACTACAGAGGGAAAACAAAAAAGTCATATGAACAAATCAAAACTCAAATAATGTTAAACCACACATAAAGTACTGGAAATGCAATTGTAATAATGAATCCCCTGGATATGAATCTAAAATCAGAGATGGAGGTATTTAAAAATATACACTAATATGTACTGACTGAAAATCTAAACAAGTTCTCTGTGCCTTTTGTCTCTATTTCTCCCTGGCCATCTAAGTTATAAAAAGTATTATATCTCCTGTCAGTTATTGTCAAAAAATAAAAATAAACCAGAATATAGAGCAGGCATCAACAAATAAAGTCCTTGCATCAAATCTGGCCATGACCATTCATTTAGTTACTGTCTATAGTTGCTTTTCTGCACAGTTAGGTAGTTGCTACAAAGACTTTATAGTCCATGAAGCCTAACAAACTTACCATCTGCCTCTTTACAGAACAAGTTTGCAAATCTCTGGTGCAGAAAGTTTAGATAATATATATGATGATGATTTCATATTCATATAATTGTAAGTAAATTATAAATAAATAAAACTTTGGACCCAATAAACAGAATACGGATTCTATTCAAGTATCTGCATAATCGTTAGTAAAATTAACCATATATGAGGAAACAAAGTAAAGCTCAATAAATTTTTTAAAGTACATCATATAGACCATATTCTTAGATTGGAGTGAATAGAAGTACGAATTAATCATAAAAACTATCCACTTAAGAAAAAACAAAGCACTTCTAAATAATTCTTGGGATAAAAAAAATTAAACTGAATTTCAAACCAGATAGAAATAGCTATGAAAACACACACACACACACACACACACACTCACATACACGCACACACACGTCTTTGGGAGTTGAAAGCTAAATATTATTGAGAAGAAAATATATAAATAGCCTTAAGTGTGATATTAAAAAATGAGGAAGATCAGAAATAAACAAAACTTCCAAATCAAGAGTCTCAGAAAAATCTAAAATAATTGAACAGAAGGAATAAACACATAAATTAATGAAATAGAAAACAAGAAATAAAACAAAAACTGACAGTTATGGGGGTATCGTTGTATAAAATTTCCAAATACATAGAAAAATATAGAACATTATTTCATTCTATATATAGCCCAGAAACTTTTTAAAATAAAAAAAATGATGTGCATGCGTGAGAGAGAGAAGGTTAAATAAAATTAGTTGAAATGTGTTTTTTTAAAAAGACATAAAAAAATTTAAAAAGTCATGGCTAGGTGGTGTTTATACTGGTCATCCAAAAATAGTTCAAAATTAGGAAAAAGATTAATATAATTCATTAACAAATAGGAGAAAAGCTTTATAAACACAATGATATGTGCTGAAAAAGCAGTGGAAGACAAATCTAACAACACTTCCTGTTGTTGAATATCAAGAAAAATAAGAAAAAGTCTATAAACTGATAAAATGTTTCCATAAGAAATCTACAGCAAGCCTCATAATTGATAGTCAAATATTAAGCAGATTTCTAATTAAGAGGTAAGTTGGACATAGATCCTATTACCATTGGCAATCTTCAACATTATTCTAGAATACATTATCAAACACATTTAAAAGTAAAATAAGAGGATTATATAGTTGAAAAAAGGCAGCACATCCTCATTCTTTCTTTTAAAATAGATGGTATAATAACTTCCCAGGAAAATGTAAGACAAACGACTGAACAACCATTGGAATGAATAAAAAAGATCAGGGTGGTGATTAGATACAAGAATAAAATGAAGCAGTCTCTTTCCTACTGATCATCAATAAGCAGTTTGAAAATCCAATGAGAAAAAAAGAACCTGTTCACAATTCTAACAAAAGTTATAAAATATCAATAATATATTTAACAAAAAATGTGTAAGAATTCTATGAAGAAAAACCATTGGCAGACATAAAGGAAGATCCACATATCCAATTAAGCAATGAGCAAAGGACCTGAATAGATGTTTCTCCAAAGAAGAAATAAAAATGGCCAAAAGGTATATGAAAAGGTATTCAACACCATTAATCATCAGGGAAATGCAAATCAAACTATTATGAGATACCACTCACAAACAGATAGCTATTCTCAAAAAGTCAAAAGATGGCAAATGTTGGCCAGGGTATGGCGAAAAAAGAACACTTATACACTGTTGGTGGGAATGTAGATTGATACAGCCATTACAGAAAATAATATGGAGGTTTCTAAAGAAATTAAAAATAGAAATACCACATGACACAGGAATCCTTCTTCTGGGCATACACAAAATAAATGAAATTACCACTTCGTAAAGATATCTGCACTCTTACGTTCATTGCAGCATTATTCACAATAGCCAAGAGGTGGAAACAACTTAAGCGTCCATCAGTGAATGGACACCAATGGCATAAAGACATTGTGAAATATGCACACAAACACAGCAGAATATTATTCAGCCTTAAAAAAAAGGAGATCCTGCTATTTGTCATAGTACTGATGAATTGGAAGGACATTATACTAAGTTAAATAAGAAAGAAAAATATTGCATGATCTCACTTATAGGTGGAATTGTTTTTGTTATTTAAAAAGGTCAAATACGCAGATATATCGGTGATGAGGGGCAGGAAAGGGAGTGAAAATGGGGACATGTAGGCTGGAGAATATGAAGTAGCAGATATGTAAGATGAACAAGCCTAGAGATCTAATGTACAACATAAGAACTATCGGTAATGAAATTGTTGTATTTAGGATTCCTGCTGAATGAGTAGATTTTGGCTGTTCTTGCCACAAAAACAAACAAACAAAAATGTGTAACTGTGTGAGATAATAACTATGTTAATTTGCCTCACTATAGTAACCATTTTACTAACTATTCATATCCCATAATATTGTACACCTTAAATATGCACAATAAAATGTATTTTTAGAAAAGAAGGCCTACATAAATGAAGATAAATATTACGTCAGTTTCCCCTAATTAAATTGTAAATTCAATGTAATTCACATAAAAATGCTGACATAATTATTCAAGCTAATTAGTAAGGTGATGTTAACATTTATGGGATAGAACACTCAAGACAATTTTGAAAAAAAAAAAAATAGGAGGGGTGTGTGGTGTCTCACACCTGTGGTCCCAGCACTTTGGGAGGTCCAGGTAAGAGAATCACTTGGGACCTGGAGTTTGAGAACAACCTAGGAAACATGAGAGACACCTGGTCTCTATAAAAATTAAAAGTTTTAAGGAAAAAAAAAAACCAGGAGGGAATATTTGTCTTGATAGATGTGGTGTCTTATAGAGTAACAATAATTAAATTTGTATGATGTTGGTAAAAAAAAAAAAAATAGATAGTGCTGGGTGTGATTGTTCATACCTGTGATCCCTCTGGGAAGCTGAGGCAGGAGGACTGCTTGAGCCCAGGAGTTTAAGACCAGCCTGGGCAATATAGGGAGACCCTGTCTCTACCAAAATTTAAAAATCAGTCAGATATAGTGGCACACACCTGTCGTCTCAGCTACTCAGGACGCTGGGGCAGGAGGATCACTTTGGCCCAGGAGGCCAAGGCTGCAGTGAGTTGTGTTCACACTACTGCATGCCAGCCTGGACAACAGAAGCAGAATGAGACCCTGTCAAAAAAACAAACCAAAAAAAAAAAAAAAAAAAGAGAAGAAAGAAAAGAAAAGAAAGGAAAGGAAGAAGAAAAAGATAAAGATAAAAAACAAATAGGTCAAAGGAGTAGATTAGAAAACCCAGAAACAGGCTCCTGCACCTAAAAGAACTTCCTATATGATCAATGTGGCATTTCAAATCATCCAAAACAGACTACTCCACTCAATGAATAACAACCTATTTGGGACAAAATAAATATAGATCCCCAACACACCATATACATGAATACATTTGAGGCAAATTAAAGATAGATACAAATATTTTTAAATGTAATGATAATAAAAAATTGAAGAATATATTTTACAATTTGGGGTACTGAAGGCTTTCCTAAGATGGACACAGAATTCTGAAGTGATGTCAAAAATGAAAAAACAAACTGATACAGCTAAGTTCACAAAACTTAAATATAAACAAATATTTAAAACATAACATTCAAGATTTTAAAGAAATCTATAAACAATTTCAAAAAATAGAAACCTGAGCTAAGGATTCTTTTAAAAAGCAGGTTTCAGAAAAAGAAACTCAAATGTTTATTACTATATAAAAATACCTCAACCTCATTAATCTTTAAATTTGCAATTTAAAGCAATGAGATGCCAATATTTACCTATCAGTTGAAATTTTAAAAGAGGGATAATATGCAGTGTTGGCAAAATATGAATTTTATATATATATACACATACACATTTATATATACCATAGGTGGTTAAGTAAATTTATAAACACTTTTACAAGGCAGTGTCTATCAACATTTCAGATGCATATACCACTTGATTCAGCGATTTTGCTACTAAGAATTTATCCTACAGAAAAATTGGACATATATATAAATATATATGCAAGGACATTTATTAGGGTACAGTTTCTATGAGCAAATTGGAAATAAACCAACAGAGCTAAAGGAAAATAAACTATGGCTCATCCATGCTGTAGAATAACATGCAACTGCTAAGCAGCCATAGATTTATGTGAACTAAGAAAGACTTTCAACATACATTGTTAATGTAAAAAAACAAAAGCCCAGATCAATATGAAAATTACACTTCCAGTCTGGTGCAGTCACTCACGTCTGTAATCCCAGCACTTCAGGAGGCTGAGGTAGGAGGACTGCTTGAGCCCAGGAGTTCAAGACCAGCCGGGGAAACACAGGAAGACTCCATCTCTATGAAAAATTTCAAAATTAGCTGGGTGTGGTGGCACGTGCCTATGGTCCCAGCTACTTGGGAGGCTGAGATGAGAAGATAACTGGAGCCCAGGAGGTCAAGGCTGCAGTGAGCCAAAATAACACCACTGCACTCCATCCTGGGCAATAGAGAGAGACCCTGTCTCAAATTAAAGAAAAAAAGAAAGAAAAAATATACTTTCATTTATGTAAATTTATAAGCCCATGTACATAAGTGTGAATATGCACACACATAAGTCTGTAAGGAGAAGAACCTGACAGCAGTTACCCGTGGAGCTGGTAACGAGTTGGTGAGAGGAAAGACTCTAAGTGGGGTGGTCTCACTTTTCACCCTATGTATACATTTCCAAAATCTGCGACTGTTTATGCACATGAGTTTATGAAATACTTTTGTATCTTAAGTTATATTTTTAAAATAAAACAAAACACAGATCATCTATACTAGGAAAATAGCTAACACACATGGCCAACAGATGAAGTAGTGGAGGTGTCAGATGAGACATCAGTAGTGCAATTCACCTGTATATCTGTTATTACACACACACACACACACACAATGGTTCTACAAACAACCTTCAGTAAAGTACATAAATACAGTCATGGTGTAGAGGTTTCTATTTAAAATTGTTTTAAAATATGAAATTAATACATGTTAAGTGTAGAACATTTGAAAACTACAGAGAAATATAAAGAAAAAATTTTAAACACATGTAATCCCCTTTTCAGGAGGCAATTAGTCTGGACGTTTCGGCTGATACCCTTACACTTAACTATGATTGTGTGTAATTTTAGAAAACTCAAATTATACGTTTTTCCTACTCTTATGCAAACATTTTTCTATCTTCTGCAACCATAATAGATAGCATTTATTGAATGTCTATCTACACTATGCCTGACACTCCATGCAGAGCTTTTCACAGGTTCTCTTTAAATCTTTTATAATGACAACCTTAAGAGCTAGGTATTGTCACCTCCAAATAAAAAAATTGGGGCTTAGAGAAGTTAAAAACTTTTTTGTACATAATACAGTTGGCAAGTAACAAAGAGCTTGGGCCTGCAAACTGCAAAGTTTGTGCTGTCTGTCCTGAATTACCTGCCAAAATAATGTTTAAAGGTTATATGGTTTTCAAATATATAATGTATTATACAATTTATTAAACCAATAAATTATTGTTGGAAACCTAGATTGTTTTCTGTCGTTATTATAGTCAATACTGCTAAACAAATATTTGCACCCATGTTTGATCATTTATATAGAGTAAATTTTAAGAAGTGAAATAACTGGGTCAAAAAGTATAAAAAGGTAACTGACTGTGGAATCATGTTTTTAATCAACATTAATCAACAAAGCTTAGCTAACAACCCACCAAACCAAAACCCTCTGTCTCACGACCACTCAAGCCTTTTCTCTCTCATCTGCACAAAGATGCAAAGCCATAAATAAAAGTAAATATTCTGTCTTTCACTAAATATATTTTCAAAAATGAAAACACACACTTACTACTTATCTTTATGTATTTACCAGCCAGGAAAAAAGTAGAAGAAAAGTGGATACTTTTCTCTCTTAAGAAGAAAAGACTATCTTTTGGATACGACATGTCTCATGTTCACTTATTTTTGATTATTTAACAACAAGGAAAATATAAGAGGAAAATGGATATCTCTTAAGATAAAAGATTTATCTTTTAGGTACAACATTGCCCTCTACTAGATGCAAGATTTTTTATTTTAATGTGAGAGCAAAAATGGTCAAGTATGCAAGTAATTGATTCAATCCATCTTAGATGTTTCCAAGAAGATACAGTGGAGCTTTTTCTCACAGCTCGGTCAGTCATAATCCCTTGGTAGGTGCTGCCACAGGCAAATGGCTTGGGAATACAAAAGGCAGCAGGACTGTGAACACATTCTGCTGCCCTGTGCCCAAATGTAGAATAAATGCAGTTTCTTAGCAGGGCTTGTATATTCCTAAAAACCATCCCATCTCACAGTTGGGGCAAATTTGTGCTTATTCAAAGAATTCCCACTGGTTTTTCACTAGAGTCCTAGTGCAGTGTAGAAAGGGAAACAGATCATTGTTATAATACTCCAACAGTTATTGAGTAAACAGTATAAAATTCTACATAAGAAATGAGAGACCTTGAAGAGTTAATGATTACAAATTAAAGTGCCTGCTGCAGGAAATATTCCTGAAAAGAGAAGAGCCTTTGATTCGTTCCCTGACCTTTTGAAGATAGTAAAGATGCTTGGCTATGTCATCAGCAGCAACTTACTTCATTGCTCAGAGATTTCAGTAACACAAATCACAAAAGATGCATCTCAAAGAATCCAGACTGAAGCAAGGGGCTTCATTGTGCTGAGTTTTTTTCCTCTACTTATTTCTCTGTTATATTTTTATGACTTGTTCCTCTTGATTATTAGCAGAATTATTTTTGTTTATGGAAAAGATACATTTCTAAATTATTGCTCATGTTGCTATTGATATGTAACTATAGTAGAAATGTTATTCCATTGTTATATTCAGATCTAGTATTGAAAATACTTTCAAGGTATGTTAAAAGCAATGTTTAGTTCATTTAAGCAAGCCAGAGTAAATAGAAGAAACAGAATGCAGGAATATAGTTTGTGTGTCTAATATCCCATTTATATGCTATTCTTGCCAGCTCAGAGTGACACCAGTCTCAGGGATGTGCATCTATCTATTACATATTTACTAGGTCACCTAGATGTTATGCCACTCTCCCACAGAGGCCTGCCTACACAGCAAGTATCATTCAGTAATGGGGAGTACCTCAAAGGCCAGTCAGGAAAACACAAACTACATGAGTACACAGAAAGAATTTAGTCCAGAAACTTGATTACACAGGTGAGGGGAGAGCTAAGAAGCAAAACAGAAGACACTGAGTAACCCCGAAGTCACTACTACCCCTAAGCCAAAGGGACAAAGAAAAGAGGAAAAGTTACCAGAACTAGGGGCCCAAGTCAACAGGCAGAAGCTGAAACCACAGCAGACCTGTTGTGCTCCAGCTGAAGTCATAAAGAAGATAAAGCTGCCGACAAGAGATCCTGTGGAAATAGAGCGACTTGGCGGGGAAATGCCCTGGATTTCATTGCTTTTTACCCTGCAGTCTTTCCACAGTGCCTCCCATTAGTTGAAGACAATGAGGACCAACGGATCCTGGAGCCTGGAAAACCCAAGGGGTCAGCTCCCCTGGAATATAGAGCAAGAGAAGGAGGAAATCATGGGAAATAGGCCAGAAAGGCCCATACTATGAGAAAGAGAGTGTCAATAAGTTAGTATTGGCAGAGCATCAATTAATCACAGTGCCAGATATACAGGCTGTTGGTTGGGCTAGTTTTCATGTTATATGTTCATGCATTCACTCGCATTTCTATTGGAGTCTCGGTTTCCTAGATTTAAGAAACCAAATATTTACTGAGAACCTATTGTGTGCCAGCCACTTTTTGTTATTGTTTTGCTTTGTTTTTATTTTTTGTTGGGGTTTCAGGGACTGGGGAAGGACTAGGAGGAATTCTCACCTGGCAACATCCTTGGAACTAGAACAAACTGGCAATATGTATCAATAAATTGAACTCACCTTCACCAAAGTAAAAACCATCTTTAAGAGGGAAGTTTTAAGAAAACTTCTTGTAGCACAGTTCTTGCCTTATTTTTGCCTTGCATGTGTGCACTACTGACTGCAATCCTGAAACCAAATAAGGTGTGGTCTAGCACTCTTTCCCAAGCATGAATCTTTACTATCTATATTTTATGCCCTTTAATTTGTTTTCCAGAAAGTTGTCTGATGTTAAAAATTGCAAGCTATAACTAAGGAGAGAATAAGTAAATTAACCTTTTTATTTTTTCAGACTGCCAATTCTGCTTTAGCCAGGAGAAATGATTTAGTAAGTGTATCTGTTTCAATATGGAACTTCTCATAAAAGGAAATCCCTCTACCCATTATATAAATTTTGAGCAAATATGGAAAGAAAAAGTAAATACTCATCAGTTGGCCATGGAGACCCACTGTCTTAGTTTAACCCTCATCCTAGCTTTGACATTGCTAGAATCTTGCTGACGTTTCTTCAGGTGTGTTTTATCTTTCAGGAAACTGAAGCATAACATCTGGAATAGTGTGGACAAAACATCTGTGGTAACTCTGGGAGTATTTACACTTTTTTAGGTGGTAATGGACATAGCAGGGCCCACTAGCCTAGATAACCCCTCCAGAAGCCAGGCACCTTGAGAAGTTGTCAAGTCAGCTTTGCAGAATTCTACCAATGTTCAAAGACTACGGAAAGAGGAGGATGATATGGGAGTTCTAATAATAAACACTTGCAAAACAAATTATCACCCAAACAAAGATTGATAACAATTATCTACTAACTTTAATTTTTGAAAGCATTTAATAGAAAAAAAAATACCTGTAGACATTGAGCTCCTGGATATTGGTGGTATACACGAGCTGCGCCTAAAATATGTAAGTGACAAGAGAAGAGCAAAGAATAAATTTTTGTTATCAGAATGTTGAGGCTTAATAATACCCATAGTTAATAGATGTTCGTAGCTTTTAAAGGGGACTGACAAGTGGCATATCTATGAGCTCTTCTTTCACAAGCCAGGGGAATTACCAGCCATCCCACAAAGAAAAGCCAAATTCTAAACAGAGTAGTTGGCATATGAACAAACACTGGCAGCCCCTTCTTGCCTAAAAACCACCGAAATAGAGTAGTTGATCCTCCTTAGATTAGAACCATAAAACAAATAAAATGGGTCAGAGCTAAGCTCCTTTAACTAAACAGGATGGTGCCTAGGGGGACACTATAATGTTATTAAACTTGACATATGAAAAGAAATAACATGTGAATCTAAAAGGTGGTTGGCCGGCAATTCATTTATTTATTGAACAAATATGTATTGAGGGCCTGTCATGTGCCAGGACTGAGGATGTAGCAGTCAAAAAGCAAAACAATCAAATCAAAACTGTAAGCCCTGCAGTTTACATTCCGGTGGTGCAAAACAGATAATAAAGAAATTAATATGCAAAATTAATCTTTTGGATAGAAGATGGGAAGTGGGGGGAGACGGCAATTATAAATACACTGACCAGGGAAGGACTCACTTAGAAGAGGACGCTTGAGCAAGGACTTATATGGGAGGTGAGGAAAGAAAGCAAATATCTGGGGTCACATGATCCAGGTGGAAAGGCCATCAGGAAAAGCACCTGGAGCTTCTGTGGAACCACACACGAGAAGGACAGTGTGGCCTGAGCAGAGTGAACCAGGGACACAGGGGCAGCAAGTGAAGGGGCCAAATCATGCAGATGAGGTGGCCACGTCACCAAATGCTCAGACTGGGATATTTTTTAGAAAGAAAAGGGGTTCCAAAAGTAGTCATATTATATCATTTTTAAAATATGTGTTTATTGGCCGGGCACGGTGGCTCACGCCTGTAATCCCAGTACTTTGGGCACCTGAGGCAGGCGGATCACGAGGTCGGGAGATCGAGATCATCCCGGCTAACACGGTGAAACCCCGTCTCTACTAAAAATACAAAAATTTAGCTGGGAGTGGTGGTGCGCACCTGTAATCTCAGCTACTCAGGAGGCTGAGGCTTGGGGAATCACTTGAACCCGGGAGGCAGAGGTTGCAGTGAGCCAAGATCGCACCACTGAACTCCATCCAGCCTGGGTGACAGGGTGAGACTCCATCTCAAAAAAAAAAAAAAATACGTTTATTGACCTGAATTTGGTCTTATTATATTAGTGGAGCTATAAGATAATTCTATCCAAAATTTATTTTCAAAATAAAAATTTCCTGAAATATCTTAAAGTGATACAAACTTGTGAACATTCAAGCAACTTTAAAAAAATATTGGCCAGGCATGGTGGCTAACGCCTACCATCCCAGTACTTTGGGAGGCCGAGGCAGGCACATCATTAGAGGTCAGGAGAGTTTGAGACCAGAGATAGTGACCTGTCTCATCTTAAGTGACCAGACATAGTGAAACCCTGTCTCTACTAAAAATACAAAAAAATTTGCTGGGTATGGTGATGGGTGCCTGTAGTCCCAGCTACTCGGGAGGCTGAGACAGGAGAATTGCTTGAACCCAGGAGGCAGAGGTTGCAGTGAGCTGAGATTGTGCCACAGCACCCCAACCTGGGCAACAGAGTGACACTCTGTCTCAAAAAAAAAAAAAAAAAATTGATTATCTGAATATTTTTAAATGGTACAGATAATTATTCTTGATATGTATTCACATACCTTAATTGGTTATTTAGATATTATTGTCCCTAGCATTGTGATGTGGACATTTTTCAGGAACATGCGTTTTTTTTCCATTTTTTTAAAAAAACCAGTTATTATTTTTACAAAACTGCAATCTTTTTTTAAAATTTCATTTTATGGTTAATATATTTGAAATTGTGGACAACTTTAATTGATGCTTCACTGTAGACTGTAATGTTTTTAACAGAGAACACATTTCTTCTCTAGATACTGATGAACCTGTAAGTTCTGCTAAATGAAGAATCTTTTCATTTTTTATATTAAATATGTAAATATTTCAGGCCAATGTCATCATAGGTGCTGTCTTTCTACCTTCATTCAAAGCACTTTTGTTCAATAATTTTCTTACAAGATAAAACTTTCAAGTTGTCTATATCTGTGATTGTTTTAACATTTTGCCAAATCTAGATATTGCAAAATCATAGACTTTCACAATTTTTCTCCATTTTGGTGGAGAATAAAAATTTATGCAGATAAAATTAGAACTCAAAATACATCAAAGATTTTTCTGAAGCACAATTGTCAAATTAGATAATTAAACCATATCTGCTTTCATCTTTTGATTTGTTCAATTCCTTCTTGGCTTTTGTAGGGAGAAATTTGAGCTTCTTCCTTTGCAAGCCTTATTTTACATAATTGTAACTTGCTAAAAGCTTCAAAGGCTGAATTTTCATGCTACATTCATTGAGTAATCGATCAAAAATTTTCAACTGGTCTTGAACATAATGCAATCTAAATTTGGGTTGCTTTACAAAGTGGTTTTTCAAAGGCTCAGGCATTCCCGAAATCCAATTGACGACATGCAACACAGACAGGAATATACATATAGTAATTCTGAAATGTTTCCTTGCATGGTAGTATTTGATATCAGCTTCTGTCAGAAAAGTTTTGTAGATCAGTTATATAATCTGTGTGTGTGTGTGTGTATTTATTTATATTTATAAATTTTGACAATTTTAGTTTCTATTTTGACTGACAGAATACCGCAGCTTGTTTGAATGCAGTCACAAATTTTGTGCACATTACAACCAATTCCAAGTACATTTCTGCTCCATAGCTTGTTAACTTGGTAAGAATATTTTATCGCAATACGTGCTCTATTAACATTTGTATTCCTATTCTTACAACAAAACAACAGTTTATCTTCAATGTTGAGCTTTACAACTAAATTTACAGTGGCATTAACAATGTCAGATGTTTCACTTTTTGACTAGGAAATAAATTCTCACATATTTTATTTTGATTATTTGAATTAGATAAAAAACAAAATTGAAACATTTCGGAATTAATACATTTTTGAACTGAGACCTTTAACGACACTATTATAAAAAACATTATTTGAAGGTTTGCAAAGGAAAATCACTCATTAATTATTACCAGCTTACTTACAAAGACAAGAAAATGTGGAATTGAAAATGAGCAAAATTAATTTGTGAATTATTTGATACTAATGCGAAAGTGTGCTTCACAATGATATATACATAGGCCTCCAGCAGCTGCCATGTTGAAGTCATTTTAAGGCATGTTCTTCTTAAATTATTAACTTTGGAAATAGATGCCAAAGCTTCTTCACCATATTTGTACCTTCTGGTTTTCAAAGGGATAGTGAGCTTGTATGGTGCATGGTAAATATTGACAAATATTTTCCACATGTTGCATATTTGTTATCAGCTTTCTTGAGACAATTAAACATGTGCATTTTGTTTTGGTTTTGTTTTGAGCTAACTGCTGAAAGGGTTTATTGTAAAATTGTGAAATTAAAAAGGCATTACCATATAATAAAACAAATAGAGCTTCACATATACAAATAATAACAAAACTGCTTTAATAAAACAATTAGGTTACACTATACTCTATGGCAAAATTACTTAGCCTCTATTTCCTAAAATTTGTATGACATTAAGCCACAATTTCTCCCATTTTCTACTGACTCTGAGGAGGTTCCATGCATCTCACAGGCCACCCACCACACAACCATGGGACGGCACGAGTGGTGGTTTGCCAAGTGGCTAGCAGGGGGAAAAGCCTCAGAAATGTTTCTGCTACCACCGAAGATCAGAAGAGTTAGCTATCTCTGACTACTTGTGCTTGAGCTCTTAGCTTTAACAGCCAGCACCTGCATATAATTCTTGAACGGTTGCTGCTAGCTAGGTTTCATCTGAACGGAATCAAGAAAAAAGGCAAGTTATCACTAGCCATCTTTTGCATTCAACCAAAATTAAGTCAGAATTTGGCTGGGCACAATGGCTCATGCTTGTAATCTCAGCACTTCGGGAAGCTGAGGCAGGCAAATCACTTGGGGTCAGGAGTTTAAGACCAGCCTAGTCAACATGGTGAAACACTGTCTCTAATAAAAACACAAAAATTAGCTGGGCATGGTGGTGCATGCCTGTAGTCCCAGATACTCAGGAGTCTGAGGCAGGAGAATCACTTGAACCTGGGAGGCAGCGATGGCAGTGAGCCAAGATCGCGCCACTGCACTCCAGCCTGGGCGACAGAAAGAGACTCCATGTTGGGGAAAAAAAAAAAAAGCACTGTTCACTGAATATGTGTTCTATACACTGCTAGAGGAGACCATGGAAGAAGCTGGAAGGAGGTCTGTTAAGCCATACTGGCTTACTTAATGCAAATACTGATAAGAAAACTTTAAATAAAATTGCAAATCTGGGGTAAAAAGTAAAGTTAATAGGATGTGACAAAAACAAGCATAAACCCAGGACTGTCTCAGGTAAACCAGGATATATGGTCACCCCAGAAAGATCGACGTAAGACTATGGCTTTTACTCCAAATGAGATAGGGAGTCATTGTGGGGTTTTGAGTAGAAGAATGACTGGGTCTGACTTTAGTTTTTAAAGGTGACCCTGGCTGCTTGAGAACAGACTGTAGCGGGGGAAAGGGCAGGAGACCACTTAAGAGCCTACAGTTATAATCTAACATTGAGGACAAAGACAATGGTTCCCTAGTAGAGAGACAAATTCATATCCTTAAAACTGTGTATGTGTTTGGAGAAAAGAACAGTTAGGGGGTAAACCACCACTGAGCTCAAATTTCAGGTCTGTGCTTCTGGTTATTTCATATAGGGAACAATGACGAATCAAAACATCATAGTACAAAATTACCAGCTATGAAGAGCATCTACTTAATTCATCTTACACTAATTCCATTCTCATCAAGCAACCTTTTAATTATAACGTACGTCCATATAGACTTATCCATAGGAAGAGAATGCATATATGAGTAAATACAG
Organism: Theropithecus gelada; assembly: GCF_003255815.1. NCBI lineage: Eukaryota > Metazoa > Chordata > Mammalia > Primates > Cercopithecidae > Theropithecus > Theropithecus gelada. The sequence goes on along the minus strand of NC_037682.1, from coordinate 15,083,898 downwards.
CTGCTTTGCTTGATTGCTTTAACTGTAACCATAAATTAATAAATTTGATTTCTAAGTTCTGTGTTTTTGTTTTTTGTTTGATTTTTGAGACAAGCTCTCATTCTGTCACCCAGGCTGGGACGGAGTGGTGCAATCATAACTCACTGCAGCCTCGACCACCTGGGCTTAAGCGATCCTCCTGTTTCAGCCACCTGAGTGGCAGGGACCACAGGCACGTGTCACCACACCCTGCTCATTTTTTAATTTTTCGTAGAGATGGGGGGTCTCACCATGTGGCCCAGGCTGGTCTCAAATTCCTGGCCTCAAGTGATCCTCCCGTCTCAGCCTTCCAAGCTGCTGAAATTACAGGCCTGAGCCACTGCACCTGCCCTAGGTTTTTAAAATATATATATAATCACTTGTCAGTTTGGTTAGCTTCAGTTGGTTCCCTAGAGCTTCATCATCTCCGTGTAAACTAATAATTGAATTTCCTAATCTATTCAGCAGAAAATAAGACCTGGGAAGTGGTGACCCTAAAAAGTCACCCTGAGAAGACTTGTCTAAGCTGCCACCTGGCCTTCCTCAGGTGATCTCTGGCTTGAGTACCATTCCAGTCAAATAGCAACATGCATCTCTGATGCCCCCACAGTAACAGAATATCCCCAGTGAATCAGACAATACTCTGCCTGTGACCATGTGCTCATTAGAAAAAATTTAGTTCTTGGCCGGGCATGATGGCTCATGCCTGTAATCCCAGCACTTTGGGAGGCCGAGGCAGGCAGATCACTTCAGGTCAGGAGTTCGAGACCAGCCTGGCCAACACGACGAAACCCATCTCTACTAAAAATACAAAAATTAGCCAGGCATGGTGGTGCATGCCTGTAATCCTAGCTACTTGGGAGGCTGAAGCAGGAGAATCACTTGAACCTGGGAGGTGAAGGTTGCAGTGAGCCAAGATCATGCCACTGCACTCCAGCTTTCGAGATGGAGTGTGACTGTCTCAAAAAAAAAAAAAAAAAAATTAGTTCTCAAAAGCTCAAACTCATTCCTCTGTGATGATTTTCTCAATTCTCCTCCTCTTTCCAAAAACATCTTTAGATGAACATTAAGGCATTATTTTTTCTCTTTCTTGGATATATTATTCTTCTTTCATATCATTTTATGTGGGATACAATTAATTTTCAGAAATGCATTCAAACATCCATGTTTAAGGACTATAATAAATGAAAAGTTACCGGCAAGGGACTTGTGTTATCCTGAACAGAAAGGATCTCTGAAGTCTCGTCAAGGTTACTCTCCTTTCTGGAATGCTGATCCAGGGCAAGAGGAGCTGGGTTGGAATATTCATCACTGTCCTGAAGGGTGGACCGTTCCAGTTCCTCCAATAAGGCATCTACACCATAAGAAGTAAGAGAAACATGACAGAGAATATTTAACTCTCTAAAGTCATTTTCTCCTTAAGTATCTTCACTGTGCCCACATTCATCTCCTTCTTTTCTTCAGTTATGGCTATTTTGAAATACTTTCCCTTATTCCTTATTTCACTTCAAGAATGTGGTGAATTCTATCAAGAAATGTTTAATGCCGCCATAAATTGTGTTTTTTTTCTTATTTTCTACGGTTGCATTCAATTTCATAGTCTCATGCTATAATTTGATTTTTTTATACTACAGGTATTAATTTTCATCATTCATTTAGGGTAGACTGCCCACAAATATCCCTAATTAGAAAAAATAAAACTGGGCTGGGTATAGTGGCTCATGCCCGTAATCTCAGCACTTTGGAAGGCTGAGGTGGAGAATCCCTTGAGCCCAGGAGTTCCAGAACATAGCAAAATCCAGTCTGTATTAAAATACGAAAAAGTCAGCCCAGCATGGTGGCGTGCACCTGTGGTCCCAGCTACTCGGGAGGCTGAGGTGGGAGGATCACCTGAGCCTAGGTGAGCCTGCGTTGAGTCAATATCACACCACCACACTTCAGCAGCCTGGGCCAAAGGAGTGATACACTGTCTCCAAAAAAGAAGAAGAAAAAAAAACAGACAAAAAAAGAAAAAAGAAAGAAAGAAAAAAATCCTAAATGCTTTTTTCCATCAGAAAAATACAAGCAATTATATCATCATTTTTCAAAACATACAAGGGAAATAACACTTATTCTTAATCCTAATGATATTTTTTCTTAAATCTTAACAATTATCCTGAGCACATAACAAAATTCTCAAAGCAAGGTATAAGTATTCTGTCTTTTAGGGTGTGGAGAGAAAAAATGGGGAGAAAATTGAGATATTACAAAATCAAGTAAGATGTTGCAATTTAAATAGTTGGGATTTGTTACTCTTGTAGTTTTTTGTTTTTTTTGTTTTTTTTTACTAGTACCTATCTGTTATAATGAAATAAATAATAATAAAAAGTAACACATGCCAGGCACTGTGCTCAGGAGTGTATACATTTCATTTAATCATCCTAACACTTTGAGGCAGATGATATTATTGTCTTTATTTGGTAGATCACAAGAAAGAGACAAAAATAATTTGCTTAAGCTCATGAGTGCAGAACCAGGACTTGAATCTGGGCTATCTGATCCCTAGCCCCTGCACTAACTGAAAGTTAGAAGTTCCAGTCTCCTGTCTTAGACGTATTCCTGGGTTATCTTGAGCATGTCATGTCCTTCTCTGATGCAGTTTCCTCATCTACATAACAAGGCAATTGGATTAGAACAGTATTTTTCAAATTATGGCTCAATACCCATTAGTGGATCTCTAGCGGATTTCTTACCACACGTTATAGTTTTCGAACTTTAAACACAGAATTATATTATATCTAAGGACCTGTCTACATCTGAAGTTCTCACATAAGGAAAATAAACTTTACAGGTCATTTAAAAAAACCCAGATTTTTCATTTATTTTAGATTTTGGAGGAATGAATATTTCTTAATGGCATTAGAAGAGATCTAATCCTTTTTTTTTTTTAAACAAATGAAATCTACAGAGCTTTCATAATCATTCATTTCTCAAAAATGTTGACTTTTATGTACCATTTTAGAGATAAGCAAACTGAACTAAACTTTAGGGCAAATGAATAACTGTAACGGGAAAAAAGAGATGAGGGGGAACCTATAGCATTAAAAAGTCGAGAGACTTATAATTAATTTCAGTGTATGAACTTTATTTGGATCGTTAAATCTACTTAAAAATGAAACAATCAAGACTATTGAACACTGACTGGACATTAAACAATATCAAGTAAGTACTGTTTAAGTGTAATAATGATATGTGATAATATTAAGTAATTCTGTTAAGTTTTTAGGTGTGATAATGGTATTTCACAATATTAAGGAATAACTATTAAGGCTGTTGTGGTTATGGCAATGGCATTACAGTTATATGTATAAACATATTTATTTATTTTAGAGGTTAGTGCTAAAATATTTACAGATAAAATGACATCTGAAATTGTTTTAACATAATTATAGCGGTGAAAGGAATGGGTGGGCCTATATATGAAGTAAGACTGATGAAAAACTGTTTAAACTGGTTGATGGGTGTATCAGAATTCATTAAACTATTTTCTCTACCTTTGCATATTTAAATGTCTTTATAATAGAAGGTTTTTAAAAAGAAGTACAAATAGGCTGGGAGCAGTGGCTCACGCCTGCAATTCCAGCACTTTGGGAGGCCAAGGCGGGCAGATTGCCTGAGGTCAGGAGTTCAAGACCAGCCTGACCAACATGGAGAAATCTGGTCTCTACTAAAAACACAAAATTAGCCAGGCAAGGTGGCACATGCCTGTAATCCCAGCTACTCGGGAAGGCTGAGGCAGGCGAATATTTTGAACCTGGGAAGTGGAGGTTGCGGTGAGCCGAGACCGTGCCATTGTACTCCAGCCTGGGCAACAAGAGCAAAACTCCATCTCAAAAAAAAAAAAAAAAGAGTCAGAAGAAAGGATAACTAAGGTAGAAAGAGAAAGAAAACTTTTTGCCTCAGATTTTTATTAGCCAGACCCCACACCAAATTTGAGAATTTCGAATTTTTGTTCTGCATCTTTCAATTAAGCTAGAACCTTTTTCTTTTCAATTTTCTAAGCTTTGCTCTAACTAGAAGCTAAAGATCCTCCTGAGCTCAAAATTAAAATAAAGATTATAAGAGAGAGGAAAACATACCACTAAGAGCAGGAAGTTGCCCTCAGAAGCACCAGCTAACCAAGTTATCAAAACTCTTCTTTCTGGGTCATGAGTTATAGGCTTTTCGCTTCCTGTTTCATGAGTCTGCATATCACCAACACTCTGAGGTTATTATGCCTTTTGCCAGATTTTGTAATTTGAAGATGACTAATTTCAGTATGACAAATATGGGATTCCTAGAGGGTGGGGGCGGGGGAAGCGGGTACAAGACTGAAGACTCTATAATTCTTCTCTGTAGTCTTTTACTGTGGAGATGAAATAATATCAATATTAACATGAAAGGAATAAAGTGAGGTCTCTTGGGAGTCTCTATGGGTTGCATGGATTTCATTCTGAGGCAGAATCTGCTCCTGGTTCCTCTTTATCATGCCTAATGCCTATGTAATGAGGGTTTAGGTAAAACCTTCTGGGTGGATACAAGCTGCTAGCCTCTGAGGCACTACTGCAGACAGGAAATATTTGCTCACTTGAGCTAACCTGTCCTCGATGCAATTTCTCTGCCAGCAGGAAGAAAGATCCACACCAAGTCTCAAGGGTAGTTACTGGGCTGATGACAATTTGAAGAAACTGTTGAAGTGTAGCCATCAACAGCCTGTGGAGATGTAGCCAACTGGATAATCTGCACAAATGCTAGCTTCCAGGCTACTTGGTACTTTCTGTATTCCAGGACAAGATTTACCTAACATCTAGCCTGCTCAGGAAATGCAAAACAACATAAATTTCTGTTAAATCTGGGTTACTTCATTGGCCAGAACACCAGAACCAACAAACTTCTAAAATAGGAGAGCACCTTGTTGCTTAGTTTTGGTGTCAGGTATTCCCGACAATGACACTGAAAAAGTTACTTTCTTTTTCTTAGTTTTCTCATCTGAAAAAGAAGTGGATAATACCTATTTCAGAGGGTTGCTGCAGACACTAAAATCATTAACATATGTAAAAATGTCTAGTTTTTGCTTGACTCACTAAATAATTAAGTTTCCTTTTGAATTATTTGCCATGAAAGCCATTCGGTGTCCTCCCCGCCAAAAAAAAAAAAAAAAGAAAAAAGAAAGAAAAAAACGAAAAAGAAAAAAGGCCCTAGCCCTAGTGGAACGCAAGCAGAAATTCACATTCTTCCAGCACTTACGCAGGATAAGAATTTGGATTCTACCGGAAGTCCAAAAAAGAGTCTGGCCCAGTATCAAAATAGACTTTACCGCCAAAGCAGTTTGATAGTTATTAAACACTACCTTTTTCACTTCATTGACATCTCTTGCCTCCTGGTAATTTGCCCTTTACTTTTCCTGTTTCTCCAGCTTTGAAATCACACGCCATTTTTTTAAGACAATGTAACAATGTGCAAGATATTTTTTGTTGTTGTTTTTTGCACTTTTGACATATCCCATCCCCAACCACACCCCAAACCAGGACACTGTGGAATTAATACAGCTTGGAAATTGGGTAAAGTTGAGTGACTCAATGTTAGTTAGATGCAACAGTGTTGGCAAAGGCTATGGAATGAGTCCCAAGAATGACAAACCTTACATTACTCCAAAGGTTTGAAATCCAGGATCTCTCTGGATAATGTGGCTAATAGTTCCACTGCTGGTTTTAATTGCCTTGGAGTGGAAGGAGGTGTCATATTTTCAGGCCATAATAATCTCTTCCTTCAGAATTCTTCTGAATAAAAAGCTTAGCAACAACATCACTAGAGTTAGAGTGCTATGCCTTCTTGATTTAAGACTAAAACATGGAACAAATGAAACCACTCTGTCCTTTTTCCAACCTCTACAGATCCCTCATCCCTATACTTTTAGTCCATTTTTTCTTCCTCATAACACCCCAACTCCTTTTTTGCTCTTTCTTCTCCTCCTCAAATCACATCTCTGCAGTGTCTTGCTATGTGGCCATCCTATGATCTCCAGTGAACTCCAAAGGGCAAAATGCCCATAATAAAACAGCAATTTCAATCACAATCCAGTCCAAAAGTATTTGCCAAAAGTATTTGCGGTTAGCACCAAACTCTCCATCTATTTTGCCACTGCAAACAGTGAGCCCATAGTTCCCCAAAACAATCATAGTTCCTCATGCTTCACTCTTGGCAGGGCTGAGGACAGGAGAGAAGTGAAAATAAAATCTTCCATTACTACCCTCAGTCTAACCAGAAGTATACCCCACCACACATGGAGATGGCAGCCAAGTCTTCACTCCCTCAGAGTTTCTCCTCCAAGAAGCTCCTCACTCACCTAATTCTTCCATTGTCCTACATCCAAGATGCTCTTGTCTCACAGGCCGTGAGGAACAGCTTTGGCATGTGCTGAAGAAGAGGACCGCAAAGGAACTGGATGAGACAGCATAAGGCAGCCTCTATAACCCTTTTTGGTTCCTGTATTTGCTTAGCACTTCCTCTCTTTTGATTTGGTGAGCTTTTTTTTTTTTTCTTCTATAGGTTATACAGTTTTAAAAATGGAATTGACATAGAGAGGTAGATAGTGAGATTTGAGTTATGGTAGTGCATTGGCCAGGGTGATAAAGATTCAAAATTAATTTTGCAAAAACTGAGGACCTACTCTGTGCCAGGATTCATCTTGGATTCACGGGAATGGCAGACTTACACTTGGTTTTTTCCAAGTGTAGGTACCCCACTCTAACTGAGCATCTACCTTTCTTTTTTTTTTTTCTTTCTGTGAAGCTGGGGAACCACAGAGGCATAGTCTCTTTCTTAAAATTTCCATCAGAGTTGACCAGCATCCATTTCATTTTGTTGTCTTTATTTATTCAGAAATTATGCTTATCTGCTTTCCTGCATGGATTATAAATCCTTAAAAGAAGGGCAGAAGTGGATTCATGCTTGGATTCTCAGGGCCTGGCTTACTTAGTGGTCCAAAAAGCAAACATCTATAGGGGGGTCACAAAGAAGGAAGTGAGGTTTGACACCGGATGTTAAACTGTGTGCATCTCAGTTAAGCATAATCCCTGTCTAGATACACTGCCTTATAGCAATTTCTCTGGAAAGTGACACTGAGGTTAACTCTTCACTTTTTTTAACCACTGTGATTTATTCACCTTGAATGAAACATTTACAAAAGGCCTACTATAAAAAGGCAATATGTAAGGAACTATAATTATGGCCCTGTGAAGTAGATTTCCCCCTCCCTTTTTACCAATGGTGAAATAGGTTCATGGAATAGCAACTTGCTATAATTAATTGGTAGCTTTGCTACTTACTATAATAGAAGACTTCAAAGTCTGCGATCTTTCCTCTACAACACAGTAGTCTTTTTAATTTTTTAAGAGACAAGCTCTCTGTCACCCAGGCTGGTGTGCAATGGTACTAGCATAGCTCAGTGTAACCTCCAACTGGAACTCCTGGACTCAGGCGATCTGCCCTTCTCAGTTTCAGGAGTAGCTAGGACCAGAGGTGCATGCCATCACGCCACTAAGTTGGCTTAAAAACTTTATTTTTATTTATTTTTGTTTTTTATTTTTTGTGTATAGAGGGTGGTCTCCCTATGTTGCCCAGGCTGGTCTGGAAGTTGTGGGCTCAAGGGATCCTCCCACTTTGGCATCCAAAAGCGCTGGGATTCCGGGGGTGGACTACCACATCCAGCCCACAGTGGCTTTTTTTTTTTTAAAGGAACAATTCATTCTTCATTCCACTGTCTGTACATTTTTTTTTGAAAGATTTCTCCTCTGTATTACTTTGAGCATCCATTGGATGTCAGCACTGTTCCTTCCAAAAGTCTGCTCACTGCAAACTCAATCTGAAAAAATTTCCATTGACACTATGCCAATCGATTGTTACAACTGAAAATGACATTAGCCCTATGAAAATGTAAAATACTCAGTAGAGAACATAAAACATTTGTCTAATATGAAGTGGTATCTGAGTCAAAGTACTGGAAGGAAAAATGTACTTCAGCACTTGTCTACAGTTTAACTGAATGATTAATGTGAAATTTAAAATTGAATCCCCAGATCTTGTTTCCAGCTTCTTTCTTCTGGGGCTTTTAGCCCTGGATGCTTTATTTTCCAGGGGTAAAGGGTGTTCTTGCAAATCGTTCGTTATGGATGAAAGGAAAAAAGAAATGCGAGAGGCCCACGGCATCACCAACCGCAACGGAAACTCCCTTTGATGAATCAGGAAGACAAATTAACGTCACACGCTAGTGTGCAGAAAAGTAACTTCTGATAAAGTTGCTAATTGTATAAACCGCAGAAGCACATGGCTTCCGGCCGCAGAGCTTAAGAGACCCTTCAGCTTCTCAGTGTAGGTCACCAGAGTCTGGTCACGCTAACAACCCTTTCGCCTTCCTCCAGGCCGGGCACCGCAGCCAAGTTAAGCTACCGACGAAGGCTTCTTGGTGTCCCAACAGGGTCTGGTAGAAAACAACTTTATAATTCGTTTCACAGATTTTATTAAGAGCCAACTGAGTAGTGGGCCTTGTACTAGCGTTCCGAGGGCCAGATGACCCCACGGAACCATATTCATTCCCTGACCTCTAGGAGCTCACAGGTGAGTGACTCACACAGGGGACGACGAGATCAATAATGTAGACATGAACGCTGGCTAGCCAGTTCCAGAGGAGGTGTCATCTGACCAAACCAAGGTAAGTCGGGGCAATTACGCAGACACCTCGAGAAAGGTACGCCAACGCCCAGATAAAAAGTAACAAAAAATAGGAAAAACCCTCCCATCAGACCAGCAATTGGCTCAACGTTTGAGCCCGGATGTACGGCACGCGTTTCCCGACCTAACCCGGAAACACTGCCTCCCGAAAAAAAAGTAAACGCTAGGCTGCGGAAAGTAAACTACCTTTCCCGTCGTGAATCAGTCAGAACCTCCCAGCATCCTCTCTGTCTCTGGTTTCCCATCTATTTTTTTCTAAAGCCTAGGCGAAATAAGACTTCATCTCCCAGAATGCCCTTGGTTAAGTTAACGGTGCACATGCGCCAGGAGGCGGGCCCTCGTTGACCCACAACCCCGCCTCCGTTTTGCCGCCGCCATTTTTTCAGAGACTTTCATCCGGCAACCGACGGGGCTTTTTTTCTTAAAGGAGAAGCGACAGCTCAAAATACTACCCCCTTCTCCGCGCAAGATCTGGCGGCGCTGGGGACAGAAAGGCCAAAGACAGGAAAGTGGGGTAGGGTGGAGGAGGAAGAACGCCCAGGCTACCTCTGCGGCCTAAAGAAGAATAGAAAGAGCCCTTGCGGCATCAGTGGCTCCTTAGGGAGGCAGGTGCGCGCGCAGCCAGTCTAGGGTGCGCGTGAGGCGGGGAAAGAGGTGCGATTTCTTGTCACCCGCCTCCCTCGCGAGACCTGCCCCTTCGTACTGCCCCTAGCGCGCATTGAACTCTGGAGGGGGGGAAAAGGTCACTTTGGGATTGTCGCGAGACAGCCGTTTAACGGTGAGAACGGGTGCGCGGGGAAGGAAACCTCGCGCGCTCCCTTTTAGTCGTTTCCTGATTGGCTGAAGGAAGGGGTGGGGGAGGGAACCTGGAACGTCGCTGCGTGTAAGACCGCGAGGGGCGGGGTGAGGAAGACTGTCCTCCTCTCCGATTGGCCCGCTGAGCGTCTGTGGCGGGCGCGCGCGCGCCGCCAGCGGTAGCAAACCTTGAGTGGCAGGGGGTGGGGGGGGCGCCCTCGGAGCCGGGCGGAGGGGAGGGGGGAAAGAGGAGCGCAGGGTGAGAGTGAGCCGCAGGCTTCTGGAGGCGAGGGGGCGGGGGGAGCAGCGCCGAGGCCGCCGCCTCCGCCTCCGCCGCCTGGGACTAGGGGGTGGGGGACGGACAAGCCCCGATGCCGGGGGAGACGGAAGAGCCGAGACCCCCGGAGCAGCAGGACCAGGAAGGGGGAGAGGCGGCCAAGGCGGCTCCGGAGGAGCCCCAACAACGGCCCCCTGAGGCGGCCGCGGCGGCGCCTGCAGGGACCACTAGCAGCCGCGTGCTGAGGGGAGGTCGGGATCGTGGCCGGGCCGCTGCGGCCGCCGCCGCCGCTGCAGCTGTGTCCCGCCGGAGGAAGGCCGAGTATCCCCGCCGGCGGAGGAGCAGCCCCAGCGCCAGGCCTCCCGACGTCCCCGGGCAGCAGCCCCAGGCCGCGAAGTCCCCGTCTCCAGTTCAGGGCAAGAAGAGTCCGCGACTCCTGTGAGTAACAGTCTTTCAGGCGGTGGGAAAGACCCCCCTCTGTCCGTACGCAACCCTCTCGGCTCCCGTAGCGCCTGCTCCACGTGACATCCTGCTTGCTCTGCCCCCTGCCGGCTCCGCACGCCAGATGTCACACCGTTTCACCGGGAGCCTCCCTGCCTCCTGTCTGCGCCACCCTCCCTTCTCTCTCGTACCCTCGCCTGTCGGGCCACTTTCCTACTCCCCGAAATCATCTTTTGACACACCCCTGCACTAGCTAGTGATCCACCTCCTCCCTGCCACCCGCAGGCTCATCCCTCTCTCTGGCATCCGCACCCCCTTTGTCAACCTATCCCTTTCCTTTAGGCGACTCTCCAGTATTACATCACATGCCCTTTAGGGAATCCACAGCCCGATTATAGCCTTCATAAATGTGTTCGCCCCACTCTTCGCGTTAGCTCAAGAGCCAGCTGTGCTAGTATGTTTATGTAGCTTTTTTTTTTTTTTTTTCCACTTTTCTGAATTTTCACACCACTTCTCATTCTTTTGAGAAATCTGCCAGTTACTATGGTCAGGGTAAAAACCCACTGCTACGATTTTTAATATGGAGTCTTTCATATAAAATTATATGAGCATTCTTTAATGTTTGTTTTTACTAAGTAGCATATGTTTTATATTTTTAAATGTAGGAACTTCATCCTTAAAATTAGAATCATCTGAGAGGAATTACCTAGACGTAGTAGAGGAAACATGAACAGGTGGCCAGGAGCATTGTTTTAAATTGTTCGTCAAAATAATACTCATGTGTTAACACTGAAGCACACAAGTTTGTAAATTCTAGAAATTAATCACATTAGTGAATTCATGACTGAAAACATCGTTAGTGACCTTTGACTTTTGAATGAAAACAAATTAGTAAAAACAGAGAAAATTGAAGTGAGGGGGAGTCAGTTTTAAGTGTTCCCTTTCCTCCAGTAGAGATAGTGGCAAGGTTTGACTTAAGCAGACCTAATAGATTTAAAACTTGAAACAGACTTTGTCCAAAATTAAGTTTAGCCTGTGTCTTGGCATGCTTGCCTTAGAAGTCTCTCAGAGGAATAAAATTCAGAGATAATCATATTGTGGTATTAGATATGCTTTCAAATTTTTGAATGTCAGCTAAGTTAACGTAATTTAGAGAATTTATTGTAAGAACTGCAGTTCTGTCGACAGCAAAAATCTGTACTTACATGCATTTCATATAAAAATTTTATAGTTCTATATGGTTTAATGTCATACATTTGAAAAGATACATGTATATCATTGACCTCATTTGGATCTGAATTCCTTGGGCAAATCCTTAACCTACCCATGCGTTAGTTTCCTCACCTATAGACGGTAATCTCTACCACCTGAGTTTGTGAGAATTAAATACAGCATGTGAAGCGCTAGACAGAATGCCTGTTACATAATAAATACTAAGTGCAAGTTGCCGTTTTCAGTAATGGTGGGATGGTAGAGCCATGAGTGGTCTGTAGTGCTGTTTTTCATGTAAATTATGCAAAATATGATTTTTTCACTTTTTAATACGTAGAGAAGGTAATATTTATAATATTTTAAAAATTTCCTTTTATTTTCACCTACCACTTGAAAGTTAAAGTTAAATATACCTACATCTCTTAAGATAACTATGTCTAAAATGGTACCTGCTGTTTGATTTTTTTTTTTTTTTTTTTTTTTGAGACGGAGTTTTTGCTCTGTTGTCCAGGGTGGAGCGGTGGCACGATGATCTCTGCTCACTGCAACCTCCGCCTCCTGGCTTCAAGCGATTCTTCTGCCTCAGCATCCCGAGTAGCTGGCATTTACAGGCTCCCGCCACCAATCCCGGCTAAATTTTGTAATTTTAGTAGAGACAAGGTTTCACCATGTTGGCCAGGTTGGTCTCCAACTCTTGACCTCAGGTTATCTACCCGCCTCAGCCTCCCAAAGTGCTAGGATTATAGGCGTGAGCCACTGCGCCTGGCCTGCTGTTTAATTTTTGAAGGAAAATAAACAATTTTTATCTAAAATAGTAATTTTACCTGCTGTTATGATTTATTTTTGCCCTGACTCTTGGCAACAAAGTACTAGTGGTGCTTTAATTCCATATAAATGTTACTGTTGTATATGGATGAAGATGACTTAATTAAATTCCTTTTTTCTGCACAATGTTCCTTGTGGGGAGGAAGAAATAAGTCTGAATTCTTAGCGCCACCCTCCCACCCCCGGCCATCCAATATCATAAAAGATAGTAGTGACAATGGTATTCTTCTTTCAGCCCACACATTATCTCTTGACGGTGTTTTTGATCAGGTTAAGCAAATTTTCATCACAATAGAGTTTTTGTTACACATTTTTACCTTATTCCATAATCTGGAAATCAAAGGAATGCTAAAGCATTTTAGCTTGGCAAACTTGTTTGATCAGTAACTGGGCCTGGTAGTATGCTAAACTAGATGGTAGAAAGTAAAATGACACATGGCCCTCATCTTCAAGGACCTTGGGGTGTAAGGGAAAGATGCGTTGATTAGTGGAGATATGTCACATGTGTGTATGGTATACAGATTTTCAGTCATAAAATACATTTTAAGACTTAGTGTTTTTCTACATAATTTAATCCTTTAAGATATTTCAAGAGGTTTTGAGTTCAAACCCTGGTCTAGTATCTTTTGACTTTGAATCATTTCTATTTTCCAAATGACATTTTGACAATTTTAAGAAGAAAGGTTTATTCTGTATTACTTGTTTGCTCTAGTCCTTTTTCCATATCCCAGCATTTCCCTCTATACAATCTTAGTAAACAGCTGTTGAACCTAATTTGATTCTCTTAATTAAAGTGATAGTAAAGTATACCATAGTTTAAAAGGTCAAGAAATAGGTAGATTTGGATTAGTTGAAACCTCTGTTCCCATTGGAAGACAAAATAATAGAGTGGATAAAGCATTGGACTTTAGTCAGAAAGTTTTATGTTCCAGCTTTGTATTATGCAGTAAGTGGCCTTGAGCAAGTCACTTAACCTCTTTAGATCTGCTTCATTTATAATTGATATTTTATAGATTTGTGAGATGAGCTTTATAGTTCCATATTTAGCTTACAGTTTTTATCATCTGATGTTTTTAACTTCTTTTCACAATGAAATATTTAGGAGTTATTGGGAAGAGGAAATATTTGTGGATTAAGGGGAAATAAAAATTTTTCATTATATGTGCTCAAGAGAAAGGCGCAGAGTTAAATGCTAGAATCATGATAAATTGAAGCATAGAAAGCTAGTAGGAAAAATAAACCAAATTTGAAGAAAGTTTATGTATCCATACTAAGAGTAAGACTGATCATTTGCTGTATGTTAGCCAGTAAATTGCAGTTATTTCAAGTGCACGTTTATATACTCTCTTTAACTTTTGAAATAAATACACTCCACAAAATATCTAGTAGCATTAGTATAGTAGTTTTTGCCTAAGATTTTTTTCTGATTCATCCATGTGTTCTGTTAATAGGGAATGAAATTGTCAAATTAAGACTAGGTTAAAATATATAAGGCTTCTTTTTATTCTTACATATAGTAGCCGTTTGTTTATCCTGTACATTTCAGAACTCAAAACTTTAGGGACAAATACTTTTTAAAAATTCTAACTTCACTGTGGAGTAACCATATTAGTTAATACTGAGTATTTTTAGATATCTTCCTTCAGATTCCGATTAAGGAAAGTATTTTCTGGTATGTGAAATTCCGTTTTTGGTGTATTTTCTTGGTAAAATTAAAACAGTAATAAACCTTTAGGTGACATTTCTTGCTGTTTCCCTTTTAAAGGTCATGGATAGTGAGGATGACAAGGTAGTAATATTCTGAATTGAAAAAACTTACAGTTCTTTGGAGAAGCCTTCAGTTGTACAAGACTGAAATCCTGAGTGATCAGGATCTTAATCAATATGATGATAGAAACATTGAACCAACTTTAAAGGTTTTTGGGGAAATTTGTTATATAATTTCTCAAAAATTTAGCAATTATTTTTACAGTTTTTATTTAAAGATAGGATGATTAGCAGTTATGGTGTGTTAATTGGGACATTGGTAATGTGATTTAAAATAAAATTATAATACCAGTCTTTTAAAAAAAGTACGGAATAAACAATGACAAGTATTATTTCTAAGTAGAATAGATTTTTGTGGTTTTTTTTATTTATAACGTTGTAACATAATAGAGTTTTTACTATATAGAGGGAGTCTTCACTGTATTTTGGGAGGAGCAACAACAAAAAAACTTTGTACTGTTCAGAGATACTCTGTGGTATCTATATGATAAATGTTCAGAGCCTGTTGACTTTTGAATTTTAGTAGTAAGTATAGGAAGTTCATTATACTGTCCTCACCAGTTATGTATGAGAGAAATTTTTCTGAATTAAAAACCTGGGGATATATCTGATTTTTGGTGTTTTTTGGGATTTTTAAAAAGTCTTCAGGCTGTAACAATTTTTAAGTTTTTTACTGTTGCTTTTTAATTTGTAAAGAGCAAGTTACATTTACTTGTGAGGTCCATCTATTATTGCCTTTTCACAAGTACATTTTGATTTGGTTTTAACAAACAATTTTGGGTCTTTTTAACAGTTCATTAAGTTTTTATTATGAAAATTATTAAATATACACAAAATAGGGAAAATAGTATAATGAAACCGCAGTATTGATCACCTCGCTGAGATTTTGCTATGCTTACTATGTCTGTCCTCCCTGTTTTGGCAGAAGTACTTTAGAACACATCCAAAACATTTTCATTTCATCTCTAGTTAGTACATTTATATAAAATGAGAACATTTTCTTATATAATCACAATATAACAAAATAAGTAATATTTTCTTTGTATCAATATTTTAGTTAAAAACAGCTGTTTTGAATGATATTCTAGCTCTATGCTGTCAGTTGTGGTAGCCACATGTGGCTATTTAAATTTACATTAATCAAAGTTAAAAATTCAGTTTCACAATTACTGAATGTTTCAAGTGCTCAGTAGCCACATGCGACTGCCATATTGGACAGTGCATATATGTTTCCATCACTGCTGAAAATTCTATTGGACAACACTGGTCTAGATGCTTTCTTTATCACTCTGCAGGTGAACCTGAAAGAGATAAATATTTATATTTTCAGAAAATGTGCTAGATTGTTCATTAATGTTTGATTCTTATTTCTTTCAGATGCATAGAAAAAGTAACAACTGATAAAGGTAAGACTTGGTCATCCTTACCTCTAATGTACATTACATTGATTATCTTACAATCTGTTAGAAAGCCTCATCATTCAAATTGTTCCCCATTTAAAAGTAATTTTTATTTGGTAAAAAATTACTGGAGTTGTTAGAATAGAATCTATTTAGATGACAGTAGGTTTGGATAATAGAGTATTTCAGCATTATTTAGAAACCTAATAATGGCAAATCAAATTGTTTGATGGTAATTTATAGTAATTTTTTTAAGCCTTTTATTTTTAAATGAAGTAACAGACTGGAATGATACACAGTATACAGAATGAAGTGAAGGCGAAAATCTTGATGCTAGTGGAGATACAGATTAAAGGGTGAAGAATGCTGAGTGTTAAAAGAATTCAGCCTGGTGAATAATTAAATTAGGTCAATATTAGGTCATTTTCCTTTAAATTTGAGTGTTCACACACCAGATGTATGTATTAAATATAGTTTTCTGTTTTCCTGGATTATGACAGGAAGCTAATGTTCACTTTTTCAATACCTTTTAAAATACTTTATTCTGGCTTTACAGATTAGGTTATTAAAATTTCCCTAACATGTTGGACCAGTTGCTTATTCGTTTCATTTTTTTTTTTTCTAGTTTTTGGCTGTGTTCCTTGATGTTAAATTCAAACACACAGCATTCTCCTTAAAACTGGAACAAATATACTTTTAGGCACATTTAATTTATTGTGTGTGACCTTGAACCAATCTTAACAGCCATTTTCCAAACTCCTGGAATCCACCTAGGATCTGAGAGTCGATTAGTTTTTAAGGTCTACTTATAGCCTGCTTCTATTTCTATAAAAGAATATATGTATATGCATTTTATATATCAGTGTATGTATTACATGTACATGAGAATCTTAAGGTTTTTCTGTTCTTGATAAAGAATTCTTCGAGAACATACAAGGCAAGTTTAAAGCCTGGATTTTGTGCCATATGGAAGAATGACAGTGTAATTAAGAACCAATAACTTGAGTTGGTGGTGGCTGCTTTGTAAATAATTAGATTTCAATGCTGAGGTTTCTTGTTTCTCTGAATTTTGGAATCTGAGGCTAATATTTCATAGTATACCAGGCAGAAGTTTTTCATACCTGGCATTTTTTTTTTTTTTTAATGTAGAAACCTTTGCATGATTATTTTGTCTAACAAGTTTTTTGTTCCTGTTGTTGTTACTTAGAAAATAAGTTATGTCTGCCAAAAATGGAAGGTCTCACATTTCTTATTCAGACATCAATTTGGAGATTTTATGATGTGAAGAAAATGTAGACAGGTAACAAGTCTAGAGCATTCTGATTAAAACGAAAAGCAACCTGCCTTTGTCAGAGTTGAAATTACCTTACATGCCCAGAGAAATCACTATGGGTTGCCTTGAGACGAACTTGAAGAAAGGTGGAAATTTGGAGCCCCTTTTGGAGAGAAAAGTAGATGACCTTTGGGTAGATTTTTTTTGTTTGTTAAGTAGCCACAGGGTTTAGCCAGGCTGGTTTCAAACTGCTGGCCTCAAGTGATCCACCTGCCTCGTGTGTAGATGTCTTAAACTAGAAGTTGACATATTGGCATGTTTTGTGGTTGTGCAGCTGTGGAGAGATTAAAACTACATTCTGGATAATTTGATCCGAAGATCAATCCCACTTTAATCTACTGTTTAAAGGCCCTGGATCTAGATATTCTCAAATGTCAATCTTCATATCTATTAGTTTACCTATTAAGGTAGCTGTTCAACTGTATGAACAGTAGATAGGTATATAAGAACTATAACATTCATACAAGATGTATGAATAAAGAAATGGAGGCTTGGGTAGTCGCTTTTTCCTGTTGTGTTTCATGTTTAGAATTCACCTTAATTACTTTTCTTCTGGTCATTTAACTTCTCAGTTATTCTGTTACTCTGAAATAGTCCTTATGTTCAGTCTGCTAAATTTTAACTAAAATAACTCATGTTGATTTCAGAAGTTAAAGGTTTTTCAAAACTTTAAACAGGTTTTACTTTTTAGAGGTAAGACTGGCCCTCTGTTGTATTAATGCTGAAAAGATGTCTTCAAGATTGTTTTTACTCTTACTTACTCAAACCATCTAGAAATTGTATGCCTTCTTTGCGTTGAAGAGAAGAACCTTTGACATACACATAAACAATATTGCACACACAGAGTAGGCAACTTTCCATGTTTTTTAAATTAAGTTGCAAAGTGTTACTTTCATTTTTTTCAAACTGAAATAATAAAGAAACCTGTTTTTGCTACCCTTTTTTAGCTGTGATTGGTATATAAAACAAATGGAAAGCTACTATGCTAAAATAGTGTTAATTCATTCAACAAGTAATTGTTGAGCATCCACTATGTGTCTGGCACTATTCTAGGCACTGGGTTGTATTGGTAATCAAATAAATCAAGAAGTCAAAACAGTGTAATAATGTTTGGTGAAGTTGGAGTTGGGAAAGCTGAGTTTAGATGAAATGATAAGGGAATACCTTTTGGTGGAGGTGACACTTGAGATTACACCTGAATATATGCAGATAGTTAATTTGGACAAGGAACATTCCACACAGAAGTTAAAAAGGATAAAATGCTTCAAACTTGAAAGCTTAGTTTACCGCTGGGAGAGAATTATCTTCATCATTGTGGAGCTTCCAAGAGTGTTAGCAGAAATCTTAAGGGATGGAGACCTAGTTCCTTTTTAACTTGGCTTTATGTTTTCATTGTTTCTCTGTTTAGAACCAGTGTTGTACTTATGATTATAAAGTAAAAGAATGCTTTACCTACATGTAATTTTTAGTTATCCCGGTGTGCATTTTAATTTATTTCACTTTCTAACCTCTAACTAGATATGTTTTGAAGGCTAATTGTTTTTTCTCCCATCTGTTAGGTCCTTAGTGATGAATAATAGTTAAAACTGCCTATCAAGATAAAATATAAAAATGAAGACTGGAATACCTTAATGTTTATTAAAGTATGTTTTAAGTGTTTAATGGAATGATAATAAATACTGTAGAATCAAGTAGATGTGGGCAGTGCTTGAGTTCTTAATGATAGGTTATTTATTGCAGAACTTTTCAGAAACTTCGATTTTTGAGTAATGTGTAGTGTAAATACCAAAATTTTGCAGCGATTACCTAACCTATTTGACTTATAAGACCCCCTTTTTAAACAACATTTTGTAAAACTGGAGTTTACAGAAACCATACTTGGAAATACTGCATGCTTGAAAATTTGATTATGTAAAATTCTGGATCTCAACCTTTTATTCAAAAGCATTTTACTCTCCAGTGCTGTTATGAAATAGTGATGTTTGACAGTGGTTACTGTGTGTCTCTGACTTGTGTAGTCAGGAAAAAAAAAGTCAGTCATCAAATTCATAACAGATCTCAGCATTTACTTAGATTATTTGGAGCTTAATTGTTAAGTATTTACATTATCTAGCTTATCATAATCAGCATACTGTCTAATTATTACTAAAGTATTAGTTTATTTTCATTAGTTTTCCTCCTGTCTGGATGACATCCTCAGCTTTTTTCTTATGTTGATACAGTCTAATTTATAGCTGCATTTTGTTAAATTAGAATTAATTTGTTATTAACAGTTTTCATAGATTTCAACAGAGTTTTATTTTTCCTGTATTGAAATATCTTTGATTATCTCATCCTCTCAAATCAGTCTCTTGTATCCCATTCATCTTGGCCTCTTGTCAACTTGCAACCTCAACGTAACATCGACTGTTTCTACTTCCTTCACAGATGCATCTCTTTTATAGTATACTTTTTTGTTGGTTTTTCTTCCTTTCTAGTATATTTAAAGAATATTTTTATTATTTCTAAAAATACAGAAGACACATTTTCATGCTTTTTTTCCCATTCCAGTGAGAAAAATCTAACTTTGTAATTCTTACCATTTGAGTTTGTATACAAAAGGAAGAATTGAGAAGATACTGGGAACATCGTTTTCACAATGCTCTCTTGAAAGATTTCGAATCTCCTTGCTAATGACCTAGTTTTCCTAGTCAAAATAAAACCTTGTAGGTTTTGAATAGAAAAGAGTTCTGAAAGGAAAATCTGTAGGTGAGAAAGGGCGTGTATAAGCCCAGTCTTAACACTCAGATAGGCTTTTAAGGTTTTTTTGGTTTGTTTTTGAGACAGGGTCTCACTTTATTGCCCAGGCTGGAGTGCAGTGGTGTGATCATGGTTCACTGCAGTGGTAATCTCCTGGGCTCAAGCCATCCTCCTGCCTCAGCCTCCCAAGTAGCTGGGACCACAGAAGTGTGCTGCCATTTCCAGCTAATTGCTGTTGATTTTTTTTGTAGAGACAGGGTCTCACTGTGTTGCCTAGGCTGGTCTGGAACTCCTGGGCTCAAGCAGTTCTCTTGCCTTGGCCTCCCAAAGTGCTGAAATTTATAGGCATGAGCCACTACACCCAGCCTGTTAGTTTTAACTGAAATATTCTCCTTTACCAATTAAATGATACTGTTCTAAATTTAAATGTAAGTTAAAAACAGTAACAACAACAAAAGCCTCTTTCCCTGGCTTCTCTTAATACTATTGAGATTGCCTAATATTTCAAAGCAAACTTTAATTATTTGTGGAAAACAAAGTGCACGTAATGATAAAAATACACAGAGTAGTTCAGTTAGGTTTCAGAAACTCAAGTTTCTGACAATATTATAATGTTGAAGCCTCAAAGGCTAAATACATTAGATAGGCATTTTTGTTTGTCCTTCCTTCCTAATCTTTTATCTTAAGGTAGCAGTAATTGTATTATTTTTCTTAGTATGAGAATAATTTACTCAGACATCTTGTTCCATGTTGGGTGTGGCCCCGATCCTTTAATCCGTATTTCCAGTTCAGACATCCAGACCTCCTTTGGTTCTTCTTTTCTATTATTAATTTCCTACAAATAAAGATATATGTCACTTACCATATATGTGAATTGTGATGCAGGCTGAAAAAGCCTTGATCATCAGCTTATTTCAGTTACGAGATTACCTATCAGGTAAATGAGTCTTAACTTTATAATAATTTGCCTGTTACAATTCAACTTATTGCCATCTTCGACACAGTTATAAGTTTATTCTGTTATATATATTATTTTACATTGAGATCCCTTTTCCTGCCAAGACTACTTGAGAGTTAAAGCAGAATGCCCTGATAGAAGAAAATTGAAGCAGAGGAAACTTAAAATCCTTAGTAGGGAAACCCATATTCAGCCTGTATAAATCCAAAACCTTTAAGAGAGACTTATCTGTACATGAGGGCATAACTTACCCTCATTTTGAGATGAGCCTTAGTGGATAATAATCTCTGACAAAAAGGAATTGCCCCCTGACTCTTAAGTTCAGGAAGGAAGAAGTTCCTCTGAATTAAAACCAGCCAGAATAATCTAATGCTATCCGGGCAAAGGCTTCTTTAGCTTCATAACAAAACCGTCTAAAAACTTAATGGCTTAAAACACAGCAATTTATTACTTACTGGTTGGACCATTACCCCCTCGTCATTGGTCATTCAGTTCAGACTTGTTTTATATTATGGTGGTTGCAGCGCAGTGTTCCAAAATCCTGAAGACAGTAACTGCAAGGTGTCTTGAAACCACCCCCACAGTATAATCAATCAGTTGTATTTCTGTATATCAGCAACAGAAAATAGAAAATTAAAATCATAAAATCAAAAAATAAAATTTATATTAGTATTTACAACTCTATAAACAAGATATACTGCTGCATTTACTTAGGTCTTTAATTTCACTCAGCAATGTTTTGCGCTTTTCAGTGTATAGGGCTTTCACATTTTTTATCCCATTTATCCCCCAGTATTTCATATTTTTTGATGCTGTTAGCTTAATCGGGATTCCCACTGTGTTTTAAGAGTGGGATTGATTCTTTAAGAAAGAAGAGGTGCCTAGATGGTTTGTGGATATCCAGCCATGGCTACTATATATTTATATTCTATTATTTAACCATTACCTAACTGAAGGACATTTGATATTTCTGAGTTTTTTTTCCCTGAGATTACAGGTGATTTTTAGAGAAATTCTATTAAAATGTTCCATATGTATATAGAAATGCACATATTTTAAGACATATACGTGTACTCTTGTTTCTCCTCTCCCTTCTTCATTTTATATTATATTATTTTATAAGTGGGCAGACTTTTGAATATTCCCAGGGTGAGCCCAATCATGTAAGCATTACACAACTGAATAAAACATAATCGGTGTTTTGGAAACTCCTTTATGCTCCTTCAAGTCAGCCGTCCCCAAGTGTAACTACCATTTTGACTTTAAATAGCAGAAATTGGTTTTGCCAATTTTTGAATTTTACATAAGTGGAATAATACAGTAGGCACTGTATTTGTATCTGACTTATTTTGCTCTTCATTTGTGACAAGTGCTGTGTTTGTCATAGATGGTTTATTTTAGTTGCTGTATAGTGTCCCATTGTGGGAATATAACCACAGTTTAACTGTTTTACTGTTGATGGATGTTTGGGCAGTTTTCTAGTCTTTATGACTAGTACTATGATGTGTATTTTTGAAATACAGTGTTATTGGGATTATAATTTACATATCATAAAATTCACCCATTTCAAATGTACAATTTAGGGATCTTGGTACATTTTGTGAATTGCACACCTATCATCACAATACAGTTTTAGAACTTTTTCTTCACCCTAATAATATCCTTCATGCCTGTTTATAGTTAATCCATTTTCTCACCCCCAACCCTAGGCAACCATTAATCTACTTTCTGTCTGTATAGATTTGGGTTTTTTTGGACATTTTGTGTAAATGGACTCAGACATACAATTTGTGTTTGTATACAGGAAGCATTGCATGCAGGCAAGACAAATTTGTACCTAGAGTGTATTCCAGTAAGAACAAAGCACTTCCATCATGGAAGTGGTCCAATGTAGCGAACCTTGCATCAGGTGAGCTGGCTGATCACCCCAGTGATCCCATATCAGGGACTCGGTGTTGGTCTCTGCTGCTGGTACATTGGGCAATTAGCAGTGGCTATAGCCAGGTCAGCCTTGGTACAACTCACTCTGGGTTTGGTTTTCAGCAATCTCAGTTTTGCAGCTGTAGTAGGTAAGTATTGTTTTCAGGAAAGACACAGAAACTTTGAGGTCATTTTTGTGGTGCTTGAGCTGGGAATTTGAACCCCTGAGCACATCTTTTCTTTTCTTTTTTTTTTTTTTTTTTTTCTTTTTGAGATGGAATTTCACTCTTGCCCAGGCTGGAGTGCAGTGATGTGATCTCGGCTCACTGCAGCCTCCACCTCCTGAGTTCAAGTGATTCTCCTGCCTCAGCCTCCTGATTAGCTGGGATTACAGGTGCGTGCCACCACACCTGCCTAATTTTTTTATTTTTTTAATAGAGACGGAGTTTCACCGTGTTGTGTCCAGTCTGCACATCCTTTTCTTTATCCACTTTGTGTTTTCTAATTAGGAGCAGCCAGCTAATTTCATTATATCATTACTTTGACCAGAATGTTCTAAGGTATCAAATACATGATCTATAAAAAGAAGGAACTTCTGTCATTCATGACAACATGGGTGGAACCAGAAGACATTATGCTAAGTAAAATGAGCCAAGCACAGAAAGGTAACACTGTATGATCTTGCTTACATGTGTCATCTAAATAAGTATCTCATAGAAACTTAGTTACTGGAGGCTAGGGGGTAAGGAGGTGGAATGAGAAAAGGGGAGATGGAGATGAAAAGGTACATACAGACTTTCAGTTAAATTGGGAGGGTAGGTTTTAATGATCTATTGCATTGTGTGTTAGTCCCTTTTGAGTTGCTAGAAAGGAATATGTGAGACTGAATGATTTGTGAAGAAAAGAGTTTTATCTGACTCGTGGTTGTGCAGGCTGTCCAGGCATTGTTCCAGCATCAGCTAGACTTCTGGTGAGGCCTCTGGAAGCTTTCGCTCATGGTGGAAGGTGGAGGTGGAGCAGGTGTGTCACAGAGCCAGAGCGAGAGAGAGGGGAGGAGGGGCTAGGCTCTTTTAAACAACCAGGTCTCACATGAAGCCATAGAGAACTCACCTATTACCGCAGGGATGGCACCAAGCCATTCATGAGGGATCCACCCGCATTACACAAACACCTCCCACATCCAATATTGGGGATCACATTTCAACATGAGATTTGGAGAGGACAAACATCCAAACTATATCACACTGCATGATGACCACAGTTAATAATAATGTATTACGTATTTCACAGTTGCTAAGTTGGTAAGTTGATACGTTCTATTGTTTTGAATGAAACTCTTATTAAGTTTTTCCATCTGTCCCCAGCAGCCACCAGATGCTCAGACAGAGAGCACCAGCAGGCGATGCAACTGCATGGGTCCCTTTATCAACACTGTACTTAGGCTACAATAAATTTATACGCAAATATTTTTCTCTGCTCTTTCCTTTTCTTAAACGTGTCTTCAACCTTAGTGCTACACTTGTATATGTCTTTCATACCCCAGAAAAAGCAATATGAACAGAACAAGGTTGTACTGTGGTTGTTTTTAATATATGCAGAACTGCTGCTGGAAGAGAGAAATCAATGAATAAGCCAGATATTGGGGATAGCCAAAAACAACACATTTCGTGAATATTGAAAATGATCCATTTTATATGAACCAAGCTAAATCTAGACGGTAATAGTTGTTTTTATGTGCTGACAATTCCCAATTTTATGTTTGTAGCCCACTCTGTCCTTTGAACTTAAGGCCTGTTGATGTTTTACTCAGCAATAAACTTAGACTTGGTCAAAGCAGAACATATATTCTCTCTAGTGTCTCTTCAAGAAACAAAAAACCCTGATTTTTTTCTTTGTTTTCATCATCAGTCCAATTGTTCAAGTCAGAAATCTAGAATCCCAAATCCTTGGCATCTCCCTCTATCCCTGTTAAGTCATTCTCTAGTCCTATCTCTTCTGTTTCCTAAGTATTTCTTATATCTCTAATTCTTTCCATATTCAATGGTATTACCCTCTTTAAAGCCATAACTATCTGTTGCCTGGCCTATTGCAGGTTTTTAGCTGGTCACCTAGCATCTACTCTTGCCCCTACCTAGCTCATTGTCTAATCTGCAACGAACATGAACATTAAAAATGAAAATCTGATCATGTCACCTCTCTGTTTAAACTGTCTGTGGCTATTAGGATAAGATCCAAATTCCTGGAAGGCCCTTGTTAAACTTTTTCATGCCTCCTCAGCGTGATAAATGATGGGTTTTGTTATGTTTTCTCTGCTCCAGTCATATTTATCTTTTTTTCAGTTCTCAAGACATATACATGTACTCCTGTTTCTCCTTCCCCTTGTTTATCAGCTAGGTACCACTTAGTCTTCAGAGTTCACCATATTTATTTAAACTTAAATGTTGAGCTAATTCTTAGCTACAGAGATCATTAAGTTAATGAGCACTAGTTTTAAGAGCTGTGCTTTCAGAGAAACCATCCTTTCACCTTCTCAAACTTATGTCTGCGCAAAGTCTTAATGATTTTAGGAAGAACTAACTCACCTAATGTCTATACTTTGAACGCTGATGACATTACTTTGTGATTCTATTTTTTTTTTTTTTTTTTTTGCTCCAAACTTTTAATATCTGCAGAAATTCTGTGAAAGCCTAATATTTTTTATCCTTTCTATCAGTGCACCAGTGACTGATGTCTGGCTTTGAAATCGGTAAGCCAGGAAAAATTATATGTAGATGGAGTAAACAGATAACTAGAATAAGAAAGAAAAATCTAGGTATCAATACACAGTGTTGATTTAAAAATGAGTACACCGTTTTGGAATGTAAACATTCTTAATTTCTTAAATACAATTTTAAAATCTCATTTGTTTTTTGGTTTTTAATCACAATAAAATTTCTCTAGTTCTGTTTTGAAACATAAGGAAATACAGCATGTGGCTTTAGGTTAAAAATTCACTCATGGAATAATTCTTATAGGTGTTTCACGTTAGTATATTATATAAATGGGGCCCTCTTTTGGCACTTGAGTCCAAGGCTGGGTGGAAATGAGCCAAATCTGGATTGAGCCCTTGCACTGGCGCTTTCCTGTTCCTCGTTTATATGGTTAGGTGTGGTACAGTAGAAAGAATATAGACTTTGGACTTAGATATACCTGTGTTCAGTTCCCTCCACAACTTTTAATATGTGGGAAAGTCAGTTATTTGGTTTCTTCATCTGTGAAGATAAGAATAATAAATACTTGACAGGGTTATAACTGATTTTTGAGAAATGAAAAAATGAATATATTACCTGGCAGTTAATACTTAAGATTTGTTAGTTGCCCAGAAGAAATTTAAATACTTAGAGATTTGAAGACCTTTACATTTAGTATCTTCCCAGCTTATCAACTAACCACACCTTGTTTCTACAATAAAATAATAGCATTGATTATGTTAGAATGGCCCTTCTAACTTAAAGTATTCTTTCATGACAAAGTGGCTCTCATCTTTTGGAATTTGATGGTTTGACTTGTTATATTAGTTATCTCTGGCTGTAAGATTGGGATAAATCATATTTCATTGTTTGCTATCTAGAAGAAAACATTCCTGCCAGTAGTATCAATCTCTTTTTTTCTTTTTTTTGGTTTTGAGACGGAGTTGTACTCTGTTGCCCAGGCTGGAATGCACTGGTGCGATCTCAACTCACTGCAACCTCTGCCTCCTGGGTTCAAGCAGTTCTCTTTTCTTGGCCTCCTGAGTAGCTGGGACTGGTGTGCACCACCATGGGCCTGGCTAATGTTTGTATTTTTAATAGAAACAGGGTTTCTGTTGGTGAGGCTGGTCTGAAACTCCTGACCTCAAGTGACCTAACCCACCTCCACCTCCCAAAGTGCCGGGTATAGGCTTGAGCTAGCACGCGTGGCCTAGCATTACTCTGTTTTTGTCTCAAGTCATAGTATAAACCACTCTTACTTCATACCTTCTTCTTTCAAGAATGTACAGTTGGCCCTTGAACAACGTGGTAGGGTTGGGGCACCAACTCCCCCTCACAAACAAAAACCTGCATTTAACTTCCCAGAAACTTTACTAATAGCCTACTATTGACCAGAAGCTTTATCAATAACATAAAATCAACTAATTCATATTTTTTATGTGTATTATATCCTGTATTCTTACAGTAAAATAATCTAGATAAAATGTTATTTAAAAAACCATACGGAAGAGAATATATTTACTATTCATTAAGTGTAAGTGATCATTATAAGGTCTTCATCCTCTTCTTCACATTGAGTAAGCTAAGGAGGAGGAAGAAGAAGAGTCATTACTCTTATCTCAGAGGGTGACAGAGATAGAAGGAGTGGCAGGAACATTTACAGAAATACAATTTCTGCCTGACTTCTTTTTTGCTTTTTCGTTTCTCTACAAATGTTTCTACACTTTAACCATTTGCTTAGTTTCAGGGCAGGTATCATAGAAGGGTTCCTGTCATAAAAGGAAGTCAGAAGCAGTCTTGAATAATTGGAACCTTTATAAGTTTTTAATGTTAGTTTGTTTTCCGACATTGCTTCTTATATGTTGTCTTTTTCATCGTCTGGCACCTGATCAAAAGCACTCATCTTCATCATGTCATCTTGTTGATTCCTCTTCTGTGGTGTCTGTTTGCACTTAAATTTATCCAAGATGCTTATTTTTAAACTCTTCACCATCACCAGCCCACCACCACCTTTTTTTTTGGCCATATTCACAATCTCTTTCATGATTTGCTTGATTGGCTCTGCTGTAAATCCTGTGAAGTCATGCACAACATCTGGACACAGTTTTCTCCAGCAGGGATTTTCTGTAACGATGACATCTTCAGTGGTGTAATCCTTCCTGACTTTCATGATGTTCTCTCTATTGAGATTTTCTTACATAAACAGTCCTTTTCCATAGAATATCGTGTAATGAGACTTAAAGATTCTTATGACCCCTGATTGGGAAGGTGAATTAGAGACGTTGTATTTGGGGGTCAAGTAGACCACTTCAACACCTTTGATGTTAAACTCATGAGGCAGCCAGGGGCATTGTCCAATATCAGAAGAACCGTAAAAGACAGTCCCTAACTGACAAGGTACTTCCTCACTTCAGGGGCAATACATCAGTGGAACCAATCTAGAAAATTAGTTCTTGTTTTCCTGGACTTTTTGTCGTATAACCAAAAGATTGTTGGTTTTTCTCTTCAAGGCTCAGGAGTTAGTAGCTTTATAGATGAGGGCAGCCCTGATCATAAATGTAACTGCTTTTACATAAAACAGTGGAGTTAGCCTGTCCTTTCCTGCTTTAAATCCTGTTGCTTACTTCTCCTCCTTACTAATAAATGTCCTTTGTAGCATTTTTTTCCACACTGGGGTAGTTTGCATTAAAAACTTAGGCAGATATCCTTCCTCAACTGTTTTCTTAACAGTGCCTGGGAACTTGTCTGCTGCCTGTTGGTCAGTAGAAGCTTTCTCCTATTAGCTTGACTTTTTTTTTTTTTTTTTTTTTTTTTTTTT